>NW_025384648.1:0-1135 GCF_016433145.1 Gracilinanus agilis
GTGTGAGATGTTGATCTAAACCTAATCTCTCCCATATTGTTTTCCAAATTTCCCAGCAGTTTTTGTCAAATAGTGGATTCATGTCCCAAAAGTTGGGCTCTTTGGGTTTATCATACACTGTCTTGCTGATGTCACTTACCCCAAGTCTATTCCACTGATCCTCCCTTCTGTCTCTTAGCCAGTACCATACCGTTTTGATGACCATTGCTTTATAGTATAGTTTAAATCTGGTACTGCTAGACCACCTTCCTTCACATTTTTTTTCTTATTTGGTAAATAAACTTCTGACTTGAGATATAATAACTTCAATGACCACGTTATTTCATATAATTTAAGTCCAGCCACTAAATTTAACCTTTACAGTCTCCCTTTCTAGGATACACTTTTCTAGTTATTTCAGTTGATTCATGTATCATCTCATTTTCCTGGCTTCTCTCCTTTTTATCCACTCCTTCTTAACCCTCTTAAAATTGTCTAATGGATCATCCAGTCATACTAACTAACCCCTAGATGTGTGTCACAACCACCTTTTCTACAACTCATTTGAAAGTGGAACCAGATATAGCAATTCCATAAATCATGTGCTCACAATGGTAGAATTCTACTGAATAAATGAAAGGTGTCTTTTCCTAATTTTCCTTTGCCATGAGAATCTGTTAACCTCCCCATGCAACACTGAAAAATGTTCTTTGCCTACCAGTAAGTCCAAAACATCTTGAGCATTTGGCACAGTGGTTGTGATCCATCTGAGTTTTCTTGTTCAAAGTCTACTAATTTATGCATATGTGGGTCTTTCCAGCTGAGCCATAACCAGAAATTCCAGAGACCAGGACAAACACTAAAAAATGCAACAAAACTCAAACAATATGAGAGATCACCTCAAGTTTAAAGCAAGTTCAGTTGGGGAGGGGATGCACAAGGTAGAGGAACTTCAGATTTGGGACAAAAGAATTTTTAGGGAGAAATACTCAAGATCATTAGCCTGTGCAAAACTGGGACATTAATGCATTGCTGGTGGAGTTGTGAACTGATCCAACCATTCTGGATGGCAATTTGGAACTATGCTCAAAGGGCTATAAAAGAATGCCTGCCCTTTGATCCAGCCATACCATAGTTGGGTTTGTACCCCAAAGAG
>NW_025384649.1:0-6944 GCF_016433145.1 Gracilinanus agilis
CCTTCCTTCCTTCCTTCCTTCCTTCCTTCCTTTTTTCTTTGTTTGTTTGTTTGTTTGTTTCTTCCTTTCCTTTTTCTTCCTCCTCCTCCTCCTCCTTCTCCTCCTCCTTCTTCTTTCTTCTCCTTCTGTATTTCCACATTTCAAAACTTTTCCACCAATACTTGGCTTTTGAGATTCACCTTTGAGAATCACCTCCCTTCTTATTCTTCTTAAATTATTTTAAAGTTTACCTATAATTTCATGTCCCATATCCGTCAATGTATGTCCCCTGGGGAGCTGAATTTCTGATATTTGTCCATCCATCTGTATCCCACAAGTATAAACAATGACAGAGGTTCCATTTCTATGGGCTGCAAACAAACCCAAAAGTCCCTGGGTAGAAATGGCTATGGCACCCACCTGACATTTACCAAAAGTGTAGCTTTGTATCAGCATGGTGATCACTCATGCTTGGCTGCCACTATTATATATTTTTAGAAGAAAGGAAAATCTTAGTCTTTTGAAACTTGAACTTAACCCTTCAGGATCAGCTATAGTTCAAACGCCCTGCCTAGAGGTTCTTTCTTTTTCAAGAAGTATTTTTGCTGTTGTCTGGTTTAATCTATTCTTTCATATAGAGAGCAAATGTTTGCTGTTATTATATTTGTTAATCTGGGTAGAATCAGTTCTTCCAGTGTTTTTTTTTCAGCCCAAGTCTTTTAGTCTGAAGTCTTTTTATTTTTTTTTTTGAACCCTTATCTTCTGTCTTGGAGTCAATACTGTGTATGGGCTCCAAGGCAGAAGAGTGGTAAGGATAGGCAATGGGGGTCAAGTGACTTGCCCAGGGTCACACAGCTGGAAAGTGTCTGAGGCCTGAGGCCAGATTTGAACCTAGGACCTCCCGTCTCTAGGCCTGGCTCTCAAACCACTGAGATACCCAGCTGCCCCCTAGTCTGAAGTCTTTTAAGTTTTCAAAGGCTACCTTCTTTTTGTATTCCAACTGGACCTCTTAGAATGAAGAGAGGGGCAGATAAAGGAAGAAAGTTTTCTCTTCTGTAAAAATTCCTGGTACAGGAAACTAAAGAGAAACAAAATTGTGTTTTCAGGCATCTTTTTTTTTTCATATGGATAGCCAAATTAAAATAGGAATGTTTAAAACATAGATCTTGTAGAATATGTATACTATTCAAATCCCTTTCCTACTGTTCTTTTTAGAGAGGGAAAGGCTTACTGTTTTATTGTGTTGGGGAAGGAGGATGATTTAGGATTGGAAGATGTGTTTCTGACCCCAGAGCATCCCGTTCCACTGAAATAACTCTTCCCCTAACACCTGACCAGTACCACTACTGGGGTAAAGGTGCTCATAAATATAATTTGTATGATTCATCATTTATTTATTTATTTTCCTGTTTGGACCCTTCCCTCCCCCTGCACATCATAGAAAGCATCATTAGGCAAAATATACAGATTATGTCTTTTGTGTTTCCACTTCCCAGTTCATTCTCTGGAGGTGGACATTCACAAGTTATTCTTTAAATATTAAATCTGTAGCTATGTATGGTGTTCTCTTAGTCCTACTTATTTCATTCTTTACTATCTCACGTACTTCATTATTTTTAAGAGTTAGTTTAAGTAGCAGCATAGGACACCTTGGATGTTTATAAGATAGATCTGTGAAATTACATTATCCTATGAGCTTTCTGAAAAACAAAAACAAAAAGCCTATCAGCAACTTCTATAGGAATGCCTATGTGGGAAAAAGAACCTTTGATGATTAAAAAGAAATTTTCTTTGATTTCTTTTGTTTTTATATCACCCACATTTCCAATTGATTCTCATCTCCCAACTCTCCCTTATAATAAAGAACAGGAAAAAGAGGATGAAAGAAAAAAATCCACAAAATCAAATAATATTTTAGAAAAGTTTGGCATAATATGCAGTATTTTACACCCACAGTCTTCTACCTCTGGGAAGAAATGGGAAGGGGTAGCTTCACCTATATCTTCCTTGGAGACAACCTTGGCCATTATAATTTTTCAGGATTCAGTTTGTTTTGCTATTATTGTTATTTGCATTGTTGAAGCCATTGTATTGTATCGCTTACTTAATTTCGCATTTGTTCATGTAAATCTATGTTCTATTTATTAATCACATCCAACTTTTCTTATAGCACAATGATATTCCATTATATCAATGTGCCTCCATTTTGTCTACACGTTTTCCAATCCATGGACATTCTGCTTCTAGTGCTTGCTCTCAAGGAAATGGATGTTATAAATAATTTGATGAATATGGGATTTTTTTATCATTGGCATCTTTGGGGGTATTTGCCAAGTAGTGAAATATCTGGGTGAATGTGTAAGAATATTTTACTTTATCACGTAATTACAAAGTACTTTCCATAATGATTATAACAAATTCACAGCTGGGAGCTAGAAAGATGTTTAGAAGGGGAGAAGGAGACATGGACACAGAGATGAAATGAAATTTGGAGAATGATCATGGGGAGGGAGGAGGGTAGAATCATATCAAACTATTTGGGACACAGAGTAATTTCTGCCTTGAATCATGGCTTCTTTGCACATGAAATCCCTCATTATTTGCTATACTGCTACAATTGAAGAACAACAGAATAAGAAAATAATATAGAAATAGGTTAGGGGAGGAAGTTTAAACTGAGTACATCAAAGGCTTTTACTCCATATTGAACACAAAGTGATTAATAAAGGAATAAACCTGGATATAGACCATGAATCAGAGAATAAAAGTTCAAAATTCATGGAAAATGAAGATTAATAAAGAGAATGAAGCAAATATCTTTTTCATAGAAAAGGTTACAGAAAAAGTAATGGAGGAGGAGACTTGCAACTAACTACTTAATGTAGATTGTGAAAAGAGGAAAGAGATGACAAAATAGGTAACTAACTAAATAAAAGAAAGAAAAATAAGTCATTCATTTAATAAAAACCTCTAGGCCAGGGAAAGTGTTGACAAATGGGAATAGAAGGTAAAGGAGGATGTTAAATGAAGAGAATATGGTTACATCAAAATAGTTCAAGCAAAGCAAACTGTAGTGACATGCTTTTAGACAAAGCCAAAACAAAAACTCATAAATTTAGTGGATATAAAGAAATTATATCATGCTTAAAAGAACAGTAGGCAAAAATCCATTTGATTTGAATAATGGAAGATTCCAGTTGTCCAATGGTAGAAAAAAAATCTGATGGAAATATGAACAAAAAATAAAGAAAATACAAATTTGAGACTATTAAATTTGAGAAATTTAATTAGAACATGACACTTTCTGAATGGAACCACTAAGGAGTACACATTTTTCTCAGCATCATATGCCATCTTTTACAAACATAGGCCATTTATTAGAGTATAAAAATTGTAGATTAATCTAAAAATCAGAAATGCCGAACACATATTTTATAGACCATAATGTTATAGAAATAATCATTTCAGGCAGCACTATCAAAAGCCACAGAAAATTAATACTTAATAAAGGCTTAAATGGTTTGAGTGGGTCAGTGAACCACAGAAACAATTAGTAACTATGTGAAAGACAATGATAATAATGAGACAATATACTAAAATTTGGGTCCTCAGGGGGAAAGTTGTATTTCTAAAAACTTATATTCATAAAATAGAAAAAGAGAATTCATGAACTGTCTATTTGTTAAATAAGGAAGCCAATAACTGAGTCTAAAATAGGCATAAAGGAGGAAATTTTAAAAATTAGAGAAGTAAATAAATGGAAATAACAAAGAACATAGAACTGATAAATGAAACTAAAACTGTCTCTGAAAAGTCTCATATAATGCATGCTGTAGGGCTTACTTTTTCAACTCTCATTCATGCTGGTGACCCTTTAAGACTGAGGAGTGCTTATCTGGCACTATAGATCAAATACCCACACCAGTATATTTCCCCCATTATCAGTTGATAACTATACTCAGCCAGACAATTTACTTTTAGATATAGATTTTACTAAGGTGGTATGGTAAGAAGAATTGGTATGGAACATCCATAGACTCCACCCATGCCCCTTTCTAAAAGGTACATTTTCCCACAAATATACACAGAGTCCAGAGGAAAGTAGACTCAAAGTTGGACTACTTATAGCCGAAAGAGGCTAATAGCTCCTGGAAGTCCTGATGGACATCCTTTTTCCCCCTTTTCATAAAGTTCTCCTTTCTTTTTCTTTTTTTTTTTTTTAGTCTTTCTTTCCTTGGATTATAATTCAAAAAGCTAATAAATTATACATGTTTTGCTACTGGCAATTAGCTATTAGCTTAGGACAAGATCTTAGTGTTTTCTGGCATTTGTTATCTCCTAAAACATTACTCAGTGAAATCAAATACAATCAGTGAAATGAAAGAACTTCATTGGTACTAATTGAGTTCCCTAACCTTTTTTGTTCACTTGAAGAATTAGAAGATGCAAATTCATGGAGAACAAATGTATTTTGGCTAAGATAGTCATGGTATGAATTTCTACTAGGAGACCTTGTAGAGTTCTGAAGTTGCCATTTCTTCAGGGTGTTTGGTTTGCACTTGGTTCAGAAGAAAATGTTGCCAATATTGCCATCAGCCTCTTCCTTTCCAGGAGTACTGCTAGGATACCAGTGCAAAATTCTAAACCTTCCACTCTTTCAAAGATGACCAAATCCTTCTCCACTCAGTGGGACTGGAGAGTAAGTAAAGAGAGAGGTTCATCTTCTCCCCTCCCAAAATATTCTATCTTAGGGGCTTGATTCTCTCTTATACAGTCACCAGACATTGAAATGCTTAGATTCCAAACTAATTTGCTTTTTTTATAAAAACACTCCTGAGCATGCCTTGGCATATGATAATTAAATGCCTTTGATCAATTAATTCAAGTGTGTCAAACCTGGAATGTCTTGTTAGTTACTAGAGTGGGGAAAGTTGATTGATCACTGATTGATTGATCCATTTGATGGATGATCTGATCCCCCACCTTAATGCTAATAACATTGGTAAACCATTAGCCAATATAATTAAAAACATGATGAAAAATCAAATTAGTAGGATAAAAAAATCACAAAAATAAAATCACAGCAAAACTCAAAGAAATAAAAAAGGATTATTAGAATTTACAATCCAAAATTATATGTGAATGAAACTGAATTCTAGAGAAATGAAGAATTACCCACAAAAATATAAAAAACTCAGAATAAATAAAAAACAGAATAGTAAAGATAATTATAATAGCAATAGATACAGCTAACATGATATAGTGCTTACTATGTGCCAGGCATTGTGTTAAGTGCTTCACTATTCTTGCATCATTTGATTCTTGTAACAATCCTACAATAGGCACTGAGGTGGCACAGTGGATAGAGTGCCAGTCTTAGAGTCAGAAGGATCTCAAATCTAGCTTTATATTGAAGTGACAAGAGGATATGTGTTAGCTGTGTGGCCCTGGGAAAGTCACTTAATCCTGTTGCCTAGCCCCTGCCCTTCTGAGTTGTAACTATTATGTTTGGTATGAAGACCTTCCAACTTCCCTTCAGGGTCATGTTTAATCACAAAAGACTTGCTCAGCCTGGGACTTCTCCCAACCTCTTCTGCTCACCTAAGTATTCTCTTTCATACACTGGAGGAAGAAGTTCCCTCTTTTTTTTGTTACATACTGCTTCTATGATTCCAGGATTGCTTTGGTCTGTGTCAGGGTCAATACTTATATAAGCAACATCAAGAACAGGAAATATTGTTATTAAAACTTCTTTTTGTCAAATACAGGCTTTAATTGCTGTCAACTCTATCTATCGATCTCTAGTCTTTTGCATTTAAAAACTTTATACCATTGGTTTCTGCCCCCTCCTTGCCATCTTCTTCCCCAAGATTTTTTAAAACCCTCACTTTCTTTTTTAGTAATAAGCCTAAGGCAAAAGGGCAAGGACTAGGCATTGGGGATTAAGTGAGATTCCCAAGATCACACAACTAGGAATTGACTGAGACCAGACATGAACTCAGGTCCACCTAACTCCAGGCTTGGCATTCTATTCATTGTGCTACCCACTTGCCTGCCTACCTCTCCAACCTCAAAGATTGCTATTAAAGAATCAATTTATTAATATTTAATAAATATAACAACTATAAATTTATATAATAAAATCAATAATAATAAAATAATTAAATTATTGATTCTTATTAAAGAATCAATGCAAAGAGGAAAATGTTTGCAGAGTTCAAAGATGCATAAAACTTTGAGTTATTCCTAATGCTTGTGAGAGTCTAATTCAAGAACTGCAAATGGATATGATCCAGTAGTAAATACTTCTACCTTACACAGTTAGCAGCATTTCGTTTTTTAAAATATGTTATCATCCCCCAAGATGAAATACCCGAAAAAAACAAACATCCGTCTCAGAAAAGAGTGAGCGAATGTACAAATTACAGCAGTCAGAGAGTAGAAGGGTTAGGCAATTTTTTTTGTCCTGTGACTTTCTGAATGCCCGGGTTTCTGGGTTAGTTGAAGGAAAGAATACACCAAAAGTTACACAGCATCAAAGAATAAATAGAATTGACCTCCTTTACCCAGAGTCAGGCAGTATGATAGCTCTTTCCTCTTAAGAACAGTTGGTCCATTGGCTACACATTTCTCTCTGTAGTTTCTAGGGCCATACTGACAGCTCTGCCTATTAGCAGAGCCTAGAAGAATAGTACCTGTCCATTTAAGTCACTGCAGGGGCTGTGTGAACCAGCAAATAAGTCCCACCATTGTGATCATTATTGCTGTCATGCAGCTGCATCAATCGACCCCATCATCTTTTCTCTATATTGTTAGTGTTTATAGTGTAATTATTTGGCAGACCCAAGGGACCTGTTGGAAACCTACTACTCTCACAGCTTTTCTAATCCATCTTTTTTTTTTTTTTTTCTCGAGAATTGGCTCTGCCATCATTTATTTATTTATTTATTTATTTATTTATTTTT
>NW_025384650.1:0-1931 GCF_016433145.1 Gracilinanus agilis
CCAATTTTAAGATGTCAGTCAGTCAATAACTATGTAAGTGTGTATATGTACCAGTCACCACGGTAAGCACTAGGGTTGCAAAGAAAGGCAAAAAGGCAGTCCTTGTCCTTGTGGAATTCACAATCTAATGGGAAAAGACAGAACAAAGGAAGAATCTGACAAATGGAGAGTGGGGTATCCTATATGGAGACATGATGATGTCCAGAAGAGTTGCAGAGGTTGGGAAATGAATTGACCAATAAGTTATGAACTCTTGGAAGATCTGGAAGAGAATTATATTCTCTAATCAGACAGAGAGAGGGACTCTAGGGCCAGATGTCATTGAGGAGGTATAAGTTCCAGGGTTGATATAATCTTCTAGGAAGATGAGTTTTATATGGGACATAGTGAAGTTCAACGGAGAGTAAGTAGTCCACATGAGAAATGTGAAAAATGTATTTTGAAAGGCTACACTGAACACAAAAGAAGAGAACGATGATACTGAACCATGATATTTTGAGATATGTAAGAATGGCTGAAGGAACAGAAGTTATTTATAGTCTTTGGATGGAGGTGGGAATGACTAAAAACTTTCAGAGTTTGAATGTCTATATGTGGAAAAGGTATAAAATATATTCTGCTTGGTCTTAGTTGGAAATTGCTGAAAGTCTAACTTAGGTTTGTTATAATCAACAATTAAGACAATTAGAATTGATTGAAAGTGGAATAGGTTTCCTTAAATGATTGTAGGTAGTTGTGAATAAAGAACTTGAGTTGGAGACTGGATGATTTTGCTAGGAAACCATTTAATTTCCATGCCTCTCAGCTACAGTTGCATGGAGAAAGGGAAAGAATCTTTGTTCTATTTTCTATTCCTGCTCCCTCCATAAACTTGGACTGCAAGCTCCCCATCCATCCTTTTACTTGGTTGGAATTTCCCTTCTAGTCCTGGCCAAGAAAGCCAGCTAAGTTCATTTCTATATTAATGTCATGGAGAGTGTTTCCTAATTCTACATAGTTTTCCCCTTATGCCAAATCTGTTTCTCTATTATTCTCATCCTCTGCTCTTAGTCCTGTTGATTGGGGCAAACAAATCAATCTTATCCTTCTGGCACATGGTAACCCCTGACATATTTGAAGGCAACTAACATTCTTTTGCTCTTGATTCTTCTGTCCTCTAGGTTCAAATCTGTCCTCTCTTCTTTAGTTCTTTTAAGCATCACTCCTATTTTAGTGTTTCCAGTGTCCTCTCAGTCCTGTTCATTCTCATTTGAGAAACATTTGACTCACTAGTGTCTCAAGGACAAAGAAATTCTGGGGCACTTTTATAGTGCACACTTTATAAGAAGGAAATTTAATTAAGCAGCCCCTCATTTGTATTAGCTTATGAATCCTTTTAGTTTAATACCTTGCAACTATGTGATTTGTAGTAAGAATATAGTCCCAGGCATAAGTCTACATAAGTAACCAGATTAAGAATGTATCCCAGGCTAGTAACTGAGTAATAGTTTTAAGTGTGTTACCATAAATGTGTTACTACATTAATCATGTGTGTGATTATATTACATTGTACTATTCTTTATATCATGTTAATTCGTGAAGGAGGTTAGAAAGTCCTGGGGGAGATTTCTCAGAAATGGGGGGTGGGATATACTATATTATGGATGACCTGTAAGAAGCCCAAGTCATAGCGTCTTGACCTGTCCATAACCTGTAATCCCTATTACTTACATCAAAAATGACCCCTGAAAATCTTACCCCCACTCTGTAAGTTCTTTTTGCTTTTTAAAATCTCTCAAAGTTGATGGTCAGATGTCTCAGATTCAACTGGAGATTTTGCAGACCTCTCACATGTTTACTTTGTTCACCAAATAAAGTCACATTTTGTTTAGAGAATACTTTGCCCAGCCTTTTTCTTTCAAGTTCTGTTTTCTAGCTTACACTGTTGCAGC
>NW_025384651.1:0-5725 GCF_016433145.1 Gracilinanus agilis
GAGAGAGAGAGAGAGGGAGAGAGAGAGAGAGAGAGAGAGATGGATAGATGGCTGGATGGGTGGATAGCATACACTGCATAGTGGCAGTGTTGAGTAAAAGAGAGAGATACAAGACCCAAGTTCAAATCCCATTTAGATTCAATTAGCACATTTGGGCTATACTAACCTATGTTAGTCATTTAACCTTCCAAAGCCCAGGCAACTACCTAAAATAATAATTCACCAATACTCATTGGCAAAGGGAGTTTCTTAATTAGGAATTTCTTATGCCAGTGAAATTAGAGTCATATAAATAGAAGTAGATATGGACATAGACATAAACATAGATATAGAGAACAGAAATATAGTCTATCCCTCAACCTACCCTTATGAGGAAGAAGTTTTCAGATAATTTCATTTTAGCAGATATAAGTCAAGAAAGCCAGTAGATTTCCCTAAAGAGATAAAGTCCAATAACTCGTAGCAAAGATGCAAATAATCATGAGATCATTACAGAACAGAGATATAATACCAAGCAAAGAGAAGCAGCAAACAGTATAAAGACATTAGCAGCTCTGTAGTATTAGAAATGTGAGTTGACCTGGCAACATTTATCTTCTGCATACATGTTTTCCATGAAAATGCTCTGGACCCAGGGATTCCTGGTTCCCTTCAGGCATGCTCCTTGGTCATAACTCCAAAATAGACTGCCAGAGAGCATGTATACTTCGAAGGAGCTAAGCCACTTAACTCTAAATCCCTGATGGCATGCTGCTGCCTCTTTACCCAGGAATAGACTACCTATACTCCAACTCACAAACTTTATTACTCACCAGACCATAATCCCAGGCTCTGGTCAAAAATCCCCCAAGGATTGTCTCCCTCATTAAGCTTCTTGTTGGTAGAAACTATTTCATTTTTTACTTTGTATCCCCAGCACCTATTAGAGTGTCTGCTAGCAACGTAGGCATTTAATATGTTTGTTAACTGATTTTATTTTGAACACATGCATCCTTTGGTTGATCGGTAAAAGTAAACATATTAGTGAGAACCCTGGAGCTATGGTTTTGAGTAGGTTATGACCTACATTGGGTGTTAATGTGTGAGAAGGGTGCCTCAGGTGCTATGCAAACATACAGGTACAGCATCCACACTCACACACCGTACACATGTAGTGTGTGAGTGTGGGTGGGTGTGGTATGTTTAAATTCATTTCCAATGGGCGAAAGTAAGAATTTATACCAACTTTATCTATATTGGTTCATACCAATGATTGTTATTTTATGTTCTTTTCGCAAAAAAAAATAACCCAAAACAAATAGTTATGGCTTATTTTCTCCTAATGCACTGGTTGTGATGTATGAGTGGAGGGGAGAGGATATAGAGAACATGGAAACCAGAAGGAAGGCTCTGAGATATTGCTAGAGCCTTCTCCCATTAGCTCATAATATGATATTTTTGATGAACAGATAGTGCTGTTGAAGGTATGTTATGGGGTTGGAGTCACGGAAGGATAAGAGGATTGGGGCACAACAAGAAAAATCCCCAAGTGTGTTTAGAAGGTAACGTGATCTTGCTGGTTGGGGCAGAGGGCAATAACTGAGGAGATGGGTGCATTGTAAAGCACTTAGTCTAGAGGAAGGTGGGAGAGAGTTCTGTTCTACCTGAGTGGAATTAGAACGTGGTATCTATTCCCCTGAGGCTGAGTCATTTGTATGTAAAGCATCTGCCCAGTAATGAGATGAGTCAACATACAAAAAAAAAAAAACCCTATAAGAATATGTCTTTAAATACAGCAGCAGGCTCACTGCCTGCAGCTAAACCCAGGGAAAAGAGAAAGATGGTCTTATATTTCTTCCCATGGATTTCATTTTATTCTCCAACTTGGGGTCAGTTGTATAGCCACAGGCTAAGCACTTCAATTCCCTTCGGTTCAGTTCCCTCATCTGTGAAATGGGGATAAAAATCCAGGATAACATTTGCCTTATGGGGTGGTTGGGAGGTCTCCATGAGACAGTGTATAAAAAGAGCTTTGCAAAATTTAGATTATTTAAACGCTACTTCTTTGGAGAAACAGATTGGTGTAGTGACAAAAGTGCTTAGATATATGTTCAAATCTCACCTCTGACACTGACTTTGGGCAACTTACTAAACTTTGGGTCCCTCATCTGTAAAATATAATCCAGGCATGCATAAAGAGTGCCACCCAATCCATGCTCAATGCACACCTAGAATGGGGGTTGACAAAGAGATCCTACCATGTAGCATTGTTATAAGGATAAAATTAAGTAATAACCATTATTTAGAATTAGAATGGACCATTGAGGTCATCTAGGTCAAACCTTTCCTTTTACATAACCAGAAACTGAGCATAGTGAAGATCACACAGAGCATGAGATCCCACAGCTTTAATTTTATTTTCATTGTATCATAATGGATATAGAACTGGACTAGGAGTTAAGTATCCTGGGTTCTTACTCTGCCTCTAATTATAAACATGGGACAGTCACATCTTTCAACTTCAATTTCCTCAGTTGCAAAATAGGAATAAGGGGAAGAGTCAGGAAAATAGAATAAAGAGAGCATTTATTCAAGCTCTCCTAAAATTCTCTTCCAAACAATTTTAAAATAGCACCTCAAATTGAATTGTTAAATGACAGAGCCAATAAAAGGTCATGATAAGACTTTCTTCTAACCCAACTTAGGATATTGAAAGGAGAAGAGATCTGTGACAAGGGGTTGGAGACTAGAACAAAGCCCAACTGGAAGCAACACCAGTGGTGGGACTAAATGGTGAAAACAAAAAGATCAATAGCATCCTCAAGATCTCACAAGCCAGAAACAACAAGAAGACCTGGAAACTGGTCAGAAAGAGATTAAAGGGAACCCCACCCCTTTGCTAGCAATGGACACTGTTTGGCTACTCCATTGCCTATACCTACTTCTGGGTCACAGCTCAAGGAGAATTTTCAGTCAAGAGAAAGTGGGGGCCCTGAAGAGTGGTATTGCTGGTGATCCCAAGGAAGCAGGGTTTCTAAGGAGCATTGTTACTTTTGGTTACAAGGGAATAGGGAAACTGAGGAGAAGAATAAATTGCAAACCCAAAAGTTTGATCTTCTTGGATAAGGACCAAAGTATAGACCAGGAGAAAACTCACCACAAACTCTCCCCAGATCACACCACTTTGGAAGAATTGAAAACTTCAAAACCTCAAGAACCAGATCTGAAAATAGCAGTACAAAAATGTCTGAAGCTTAGGACAATGCCTTCCTTGCTCACTCCAGACACATACACCCCACCACTACCACCACCACAAACACACACACAGAGAACAGAGTTCAAAAAATAGGCTGGAAAAATAAGAGGGAAAAAAAAACAACAAAAATAGAGCTTAACCATAAATTCTACTATGGAGAAAGATACATACTCAGAAGAAGACAATGATGTCAAAATAGAGATAAGCAAATCTTCAAAGTAAAATGGGAATGGAAATTAAGCCCAATAAGAATTCCTAGAAGAGCTAAAAAATTACTTTCAAAATCAATTAAGAATGATATGGGGATGGCAGCTGGGTAGCTCAGTGGAGTGAGAGTCAGGCCTAGAGACAGGAGGTCCTAGGTTCAAACCTGGCCTCAGCCACTTCCCAGCTGTGTGACCCTGGGCAAGTCACTTGACCCCCATTGCCCACCCTTACCAATCTTCCACCTATGAGACAATACACCGAAGTACAAGGGTTTAAAAAAAAAAAAGAATGATATGGGGAAAATTAAGTAAAGAAATGAGAGCAAGGGAAACAATTATGAAAAGACAATTAATAGGTAGGTAGTGGAGACACAAAAAATAATGAATAAAATAACACCTTGAAAAAACAGAACTGGCCAAATGGAAAAAGAGGTATAAAACTTCACCAATGAAAATAACTTCTTAACAAGTAGAATTGGCTAAATGAAAAAAAGAAATATAAAAACCCACTAAAGAAAATAATTCCTTAAAAAGTAGAATTGGATAAGTAGAGGCTAATGACTTTATGAGACATCAGGAAAAAATAAAACTAAGTAAAAGGATGAAAAAATGGAATATGTGAAATTTCTCAACTGAAAAACAACTGACCTAAAAACAGATTGAGGACACATAATTTAGGGATTATTAGACTATCTGAAATTATTATTAGATAAAGAGACTACACATCATATTTTAAGAAATCATAAAGAAATATTGCCCTGAAATCCTAGAACCAGAAGGTAAAGTAGAAATTGAAAGAATCTACCAATCACCACTTGAAAGCGTGTGGTAAGGACTAAAATCAACACTATCAGAAATACTCTGTTCAAATTCCAGAGCTCTCAGATCAAAAAGAAAGTAAGGAGCTAAAAAGAAACTATTCAAAAATAATAGTCACAATTAGGATCACCCCAGATTCACATATTAAAGGAACTGAGGGTTCAGAATATCATATTCCAAAAGGCAAAAGAACTGGAACTACAAACAAGAATACCTACCTAGAAAAATTAAATATGATAGTATAATCTTTCAAGGGAAAAATTAATATTTAATGAAATAGAGGACTTTCCAGAATTCCTGATGAGAATATGTTGAATAGAATTTTAATTTTTGTGAAATATGGAATGACTGAAGTGAAGTTTCAAGATTCCAAGAATATTAGTTGTTTAGATAATGAATGCTAACTGCCCAACAAATCAGGATGAGGCATCTTTCTTAGCTTTGGAACTAGAGCAAGTACAGGGGAGGCAGACTTGTTAACATTAAAAACAATCAAATAAGATCAATTAATTAAAAGGAAACAATTAACCAGGATATAGTAAGTAATCTGTTTCCTAATTGGAGAAAAGATTAGGTTCTTTTCAAGTTGCGGGGTGGGGAGCAAACAGACAATTCTCTGAGTCAGAAAAAGAGTTGTCCCATTCCCCTAAGAATCTGGAAACAATCAAAGAATATGGAAACAATATCTGATTGATTAGTACAACAGAGACAGTTTTCAAATAAGACACATAAGTTCCTTGAGATTTTTTGGAAAACTTCTTGCATCAGTCTCTGGATCTGAGTTTCTGATTAGCATAACCTAGGTTTTAAATTAAAGATTTCTAACTAATAGTAGAAATGGTCCATTTTCCTAGGCACACAAGGCTAGATTCAAACAATATAATAAGGTTCTCTTTCAAATCCCAAAATCAAACAAATTTTTCTTACAAGACAAAAATTGTCATTGACTCATAATTAAATAGAAAGGGAATTGAGTTAGCTTCATACTTGAGTTACAAGATGGAATCAGTGTGGTTCATTCAATTCCCACAAAAACCACTTGCTTTCCTCATCACTTCCATTCCCTCACTTTCAAACACAAGATTTGAAAGAAGCATAAAAAAGGTAAACATGAAGGAGAAATAATAAGAGGTTCAATAAGATTAAACTGTTTACATTTCTATATTAGAATATACCTGCAATTTATAAGAACTTTATTATTATTAGGATATTTAGAAGAATTCTATACAGACAGAGGGCATGCATGGGAGAGAATCTATTTTGTTGGGATGATATTAAAAATAGATGGGCAAGAAAGAGGGATGCACTACGAGAAAGAGGTTGGAATAGAAAGAATGAGGAAAATTATCCCACATAAAAGAGGAGTACAAGGAAGAGTTTTAGAGTGGAAGCGAAAATGAGGAGAGTGGACAATGATTAAACTCATTGTCCAATTGGTTCAAAGAGGGATGAGAAAGTATTATAT
>NW_025384652.1:0-4961 GCF_016433145.1 Gracilinanus agilis
GAGGAGGGAGAAGAGGAGGGAGAGGAGGAGGGAGAAGAGGAAGGAGAGGAGGAGGGAGAAGAGGAGGGAGAGGAGGAGGGAGAAGAGGAGGGAGAGGAAATTTGGAGGAAAGGGACAGACGGAGGGTCAGAATTGGGTGGTGGAGGGCGATTGGGGAAGGGCACCCACAATCAGGCCGGCTGCACTTCTCAGCAGGGTGAGGAGCTCCCGGGGAGGAAGGCCCTCTGCAGGTCAGGGCAGAACCATCTCTGCTCCTGTGTGACGGTCCTGGAGAGAGCCACGAGGGGTGGCCGGTCCCGAGCCACGCAGGGTCACAGAAGCCAGCACGGTCAGGGCGAGACCCGCACTCGGAGCTGCCTATCCTTCCGGGCCGGCCACTCACCATCTCTTTCACGGCCTTCAGGTCTTCAATGCAGGCGCTGGCGAAGTCGACGTTCTTCAGGCTCAGCGAGAAACGGGCCAGTTCTAAAAGCAGCGCCATCCTGGGGGATGTGGATGGGCATCATGGGCAGGGGTCGTGCCTGGGCACCGCAGGGCATCGCCGAGCTCCCAGAGGAGTCGGGAAGTGGGCCGGCTCAGAGCAGGCGCCCCCAGCCCTGTCTCTGTGGAGGAGGGGCGCCAGGCCCGCGGGGCAGGGACCCCGAGAGGCAGCTCTGTGGCACCTTCCGGGGCTTTCTGCCCTCCCCGGCTGGGGTTTGTTTGAGGGAGCCCCAAGGCAGCGGCTCGGGCCGACGGCGGCTCACAGCCCCAACGCCCAAGGTGGCCGATGCCCGGCATGATGCCCCTGTGCCCACAGGAGGGGGTGGACCTGAGGAGCCCCGTGGGCAGCTGAGGCTGGGCTGTCCCTGCTGGAGGAAGCTGAGCACCCCCCACCCACGCCCACACCGGCCGGCACCGGGCCTGGACTTCTGGGACAGAGGCTTTCCCATGACGACAACCTGGCATTGGACAGATGCCCATCCCTGAGCCGGGTGCCCAGCCTGCCCGCCCAGCCCCTCGGCCCGCCGGCCGCTCACCTTTCCTCTTGGTCCATGCCCGGCTCCAGGTACCGTTGTAAGAGGGTGTAGGCGTCATTCAGGTACTTGTGGATCTCCTGGGCGCTGACCTTCCTGGCCAGCTGCCTGAAGGGCCAAGAGCTGGGCTCGGGACCCCCACCTCCACGAGCCCTGCTGCCCCCCCAGCCCCAATCTGAGGGCCCGAGGAGGGAATGAGGCTGCCCCCCCCCCACATCCCAGGCCGCCCCGAGGGCTTCAAGAGCCTCCCAAGGCACCCTGGGAAAACGGTCCAGAACTTCTCCCTCTGGGACCTACAGGAAGGGAAGGGGGGGTCTCACCCCCTTCAAGGAAGAGCCGAGACAACGAGGGCAAGACCAGGGAGGTGGCACCGAGGCAGGCCACGAGCCTCCGGCCTTCCCCACGGCCACGGGCCACCTTTCTAGTGGCCAGACAGACCCCAGGAATGAGTCAGAACCTCAGGGAGAGAGCTGGGAGCAGAGGCAGGACAGAGACAGACAGACAGACAGACAGAGAGGGAGGGAGGGAGGAAAGAAGTGTGGGGGGGAGACACGGGCAGAAAGCTGGAGGGGAGAGCAGAGGGGGGGAGGGAGAAAAGAAGTCCTCGAAGCCAACAGTCACAAGAGAAACTGCTCGTACGCGCACAGTAGCGTGTGCCGGCCATTTGACCCTTCCAGGCACGCTGGCTGCAAGGGTGCTGACACCCCATTTTACAGGTGAGGTCACTGAGGCAACCACGGTTAAGTGACTTGCCCAGGATCACTTAGCCAGTCTCCCTGCCTGCAGGCCAGGCGCTCCGAGCGGGGAGCACGTGTTGGGCCCCCCCAGACTCCCCTGCGGGTGGGGGGCCGGCACGGAGGCCGAGCCCCTCGCGGCGCGCCCGGCGGCTACTCACGACTTCAACATGTTGATGTTAAAGAGGACGCCGAGGCAGACGGAGTCCTTTATTTCCTCCCTGAGCTTCCACACCTCCAGGAGCCGGTGCTGCACCTAGAAGAGCCACCGGCCGTGGCATGGGGCCGAGAGGAAGCCGCAGGGACGCCCCCCCTCCCCAGGCGCCCCCTCCCGGCCCGGCCTCCGCTTCCCAGGGAATGGAGAGCTCGAGCTCTCGGAGTGGGCGCCAACCCCAGCTGGGGTCCCGGGACATCCTGGGCATGCCAAGGTGCCACCCCGCTGCCCACTCCTGGTGGAGCCCGTCAGCTCGAGGACAGAGCCGAGCGGGGCCCCCTCGGACGTGCGTGGGGAGTAGTCATTGGCCCCCAGAGCTCGTCCTGGGCAGTCTGGGAAAGGGCGGCCTCCCTTCTCGTGCCCTCCCTCTACACTCCCGCTAGCTCCCACTGACCCAGAATCTTGGCGCACCTCGACGTCGGAGCTCCCCGAGCTGCCCGGGGGCCCCTCCCCCTCCCACGCCAGTGGCCGGCATCCAGGAGGAGCCGCAGAAATGCTCCCTGAGGTGGTCGGAAGCCCGGCCAGAGTGCCAGCCGCTGCCCGCCTCCCGCCGCCCACCACCCCTCGCTCCCGAGCCTCGTCCTGGCTGCCCCGACTCGGGGCGCTCCTCACCATGATGGAGAAGATCTGCTTGTACCTCTTCGGGGCGTGCTGCTTGATGAAGGGCGCAGCCTTCGTGCAGAACCTGGCCGCGGGGCCTATCTTGGAGGCCTCCAGGTAGCAGTCCAAGAGCTCTCTGCCAAAAGAAGGCCCGAGACGGGACTTGGGCGGCCCTCGTTTGTGGGCCACGAGCGGGGCCCGCCGTCCTCCCGGAGCCCCGGCACGGTCCGGGCTCCCATCCCCCCCTTCCTCCCGGCAGACCGAGGGGCCCCAGGGCCCGGCCGTGCCAGCCGCCAGAGCCCGATGACGCGGTCGTGGCCCGGAAAGAAGGAACAACAGGGATGGCAGTGAGGATCATTCTACAGCACCTGCTGTGTGCTCGGCCCGGGCCATCTTGGGCCTCACGATAACCCTGGGAGGTCAGGGTTCCCACAATCCCAATTTACAAATCGGTAAACTGAGGCAAAGAGGGGACGTGATTTGCCCGAGTCACGCTGCTAGTGTCTAAGGCCAGTCTGGAACTCAGGCCTTCTTGACTCTAGGCCTGGCACGCTCTCCACTGTGCCACCCAGTTACCCCAAATTGTACAAATTCTCTCTGTCTCGAATCCCAGCCCTTCCTCGGAGACATTCGCTGTCCAGCTTCCTTTCCTCTACGAATGGGGCCGATCGTTCCCGCCAAAGCTCTTCAGGTGAGCCTCGGGTGCTCCTCGCGGCCTCTTCTCGGAGGGCTCCTCCCCTAAAGCCTCCCTCGTTTCTCAAAGGGGTTTCTGCTTCCTCCTTCGCCCTTCGCGAGGGATCCCCAACTCCCCCTCCGACTCCCAGCTCAGCCCCGACCCCAACATCATCGGGACGATCGGAGCTCTTTGGCCTCGGCCTCCCTCGTCTTGGCCTCGGCCTCCCTCATTTCCTTCTGTGCCCGTTTGGTGCTTGGCTGGTAGGAGAGGCCGATGGAGCCCTCCCTGCCCCCGGCAGACTGTTTCCTGGTCGTCCCTGAACAGGAAGTAGCTCACCCCGTTCATTCTTCAGACTTTCGACACCAGGAAGACGTCCCCCAACTTAGAATAAGTGGCGAGGGGGGAGGCCTGTGACCCACGAGTGCTCGTGAGAGACAGATCCCCCGGGCAGTCCGAAACAAGGCCGAAGCTGCCATTTGCCCACGTGGAACTGGCGGTGGACCAGGAAGTGGCGCAAAGAACGATCTTCTAGTTACGATGGCAACTTCCTGTGCGGGGGATTCGGCCCTGGGCCTTGGAGGAGCCCCGCCGAGACCTCACCTCGGTCTGCTTCCCTTTCCATTGTCCCTGGCTAAGTCAGGCCGACTCCCTTTCCTTGGCGTTCCTGGAGGCCCAGCCTCTCGGAGGAGGCCTCTCGTCTTAGAACCTCTGCACCCCCTTTGCCGGGGCCTCTGAAGCCCTGCCTGGTTCAGGCCTTCAGACCAGGCCGGAGTAGCTCTCTGTGTGTCTCTCTGTATCTCTCTGTCTCTCTCTCTCTCTCTCATTTCCCCTTCCTTCATGCTTCCTATTGCAAATAAACTATCATAAAAGCCATCCTGACTCGGGTCTTTCACTGGAATTGTGAAAATGGACTCCTGGCGACCCAACCTGACACAGCCAGCCTTTTTACACAGCTCTGGCCAAGGGTTCGGGCGCCTGATTTACCGCCTTCGTTCAGGGATCTCAGCCTGGGTTTTGACCAGTTTCAAATAATTGTATGGTTCCTTCTTTGTCCCACTGGGGGGCCATCTGGCACCCCAAGAACCCCCCACGCCCGCCCTTGCCTTCCTCCTTCTTGTCAGTATTTCCTTTGGAGTTCTGGACCTTTTGTCTGTCTGGTTATCTTGTCCAGGCCTAGACAGTGACCTACAGAGAATCTCCGATCTGGAGCTCCGTGTAGCTACGTTGCCATCGGATCACACAAGCGCGGCTTAACTAGGATTCAGCAAGACTTTCCTTTGAAATCTTCTCCAACTCCCAGCCCTGCAACCAGGGACGATTTCAGCCAAGGCGCAGGATACAAAGAAGGCCGCAGAAATCATCGGCCGAGCCCAGCAGGAAGAAGCGGAAGCAGAAATTCCATTTAAAGAGCGGTTAGGCAGAGCCCACCTGCCGAGACAAGCCCAAGGACTCGAGGAACACCATTACAAAACACTTTTTACGCCAAGATAAACAGGTGTGAAGAGATCAACTGTTCATGGATGGGCCGAGCCAACAGAAGGAAAATGACAATTCTACCGAAGTTAATGGCAAACGACCAAAGAAATCTTTTTAAAAGCTAGAAAGAACAACTTGATCTGGAAGAGCAAAAGAGTAAGAACATCAAAAGGCATCAAAAAAAAAAACAAAAAACCAGTGATGGACCAGATCGCAAACTGTACTACAAAGTGGTCATCGCCAAAACC
>NW_025384653.1:0-5581 GCF_016433145.1 Gracilinanus agilis
ATATATATATATATACACCCACATACACACACACGTGTGTGTGTGTGTGTGTATTCCTAAAAATAAAACTGGAAAGAAATCAAAACCAAAGAAAAGTGATCAAATGAAAAAATAGAATTTGTAAGGGAGGAGGGAGTTTATTTTGTTGCTTAGATAAAAAAGAAAAGGAAAGGAGAAAATTAGATAACTAAGTAGAAGGAAGAAAGGACACCTGAAGTGAAAATTAAAGAAGGGAATGACAAAAAATGATGCTTGAAAAGAAATGAGTCAGGGCATAAAAGTTTAACTTAAAGCAGATTAAACAAAAATAGCTAAAAAAAAGTACTACTTTGGCTTAGGGAGAAAAACTAAAGAAGGAAAAGAATATAATAAAAAGAAAATTTTAATATTAGTGACAAATGAAAGACAATATAAAGCTGACTCTCTTAACTTTACATGTAAATTACTCTAGTAAAATCAAAACATACTAACGTATTGACTAAGAAAACAATCAGCCAAAATCTGTTGTTAAAAAGAATCAGAAGTAAAAACAAGAATATATGCAGATTAAATGTAAGGGGTTAAAGGATAATTTTCCTTTTGTCCTATGTAAAAAAAACAAACAAAAAACAAAAGTAGGAATGGTGATTATGCTATTAGATAAAACAAGAAAAACATTAATAAAGTAAAAATAAATAAATTTCATTTTGCTGAAAGGAATTATGAAAACAAAACAAAACTAATATGATTTCTAAGGCTTATATGTTTCAAACATTTTAGTATTTAAATTCATTAGGAAAATAAGTGAATACAAGAAAACATTGGTAACAATTTCATATCTTTCACTTTGGGATAAAGGTAAAAGAAAATAAATAATCATGATGCATAATTGAACAAATTCTTGAAGAAAATGGAGTTTAAAAGTAGTCTTTCAGATGTGGCATAAAGAACATTCATATTTTTTAGCAAAATGTAGAATTTTACCTAAAAATAATCATGTATTTTATCTCAGAAATAATGAAAGTATATGTAATGAATAATATTTTTTAAATAACCTTTAAAAAACATGTAGCAAGAAAAAGTTATCCCTTCGAGAGGCAAAAGCAAGTCACATAGACCTAAATGGAGATTAGAAAATGAAACTTTAAATAATGAATTAGTAAAAGAATAGGTCATAGAAATATTTAATATTCATATGGAAGGAAAATACTTTAATAAAAGAAAAATCAAACATTTTTATTGAAACTATAGTAGTGCTTATATGAAGAAAGCATAAAGGTGTTTCTAAAAATATATAAATCACAAATTCCTGGTATGTTCTCAAAATTAATTTTTCTCCATTTCTTATATGTATGTATACAAATGCATATATGTAGAATTATGTATATGTTTATATTCACACATGTGGACTGTGTATTTATACACTTTATGTGCCCCTATCAAATTTAAGCTCCTTGAGGGAAGGTCAATTTTCATTTTCATATATATTTATCTCAAACTTAATAAATAAATAAATAAATAGTATATAAACCAAAATAGAAAATCTGAGGACTGACAAAATGAATATATATTTTAAAAGAAAGTTAACATATATAGAAATGTAAACAAAATAGGGATATTTGAAATAGAGAAAAGAAATAGACAAACCTGAACCAAAAGGATTCTAAAAATAAAAATAAAAAACACACTCAATTCTGTTCCTTTGAAAACACTTTTAAAATGAATAACTCTTTTTTCTTTAGTCTTTTGTTGATTAAAAGGAAAAAATGTCAGAAAATCAAATCAACAATCCAAGACATGAAAATGGTGAAATCACCACAAAATCAGGAAAATAAATTATCAGACCTAAATATGATAAAAAAAAACAAGAACTTAAATGAAACAAAGGATTAGAATTAAAATATAAAATTTGAAAACTAACAGAAGACTACAAAGAGATCCTGATACTTTTTTGAAAAAATAACTATGTGAAAGAAATTACCAGTGCTTCCACCAGGACAAAAAAGTTCTCATCTTGAAAGATTAATGGGAGAATTTTTAAAATATGATTAGTACCAACATTATATCAATAATTCACAAAACAGAAGAAAATGTCTACCATTCCCCCTTTATAAAACTGAGTTAGTATGCAATAACTAGGGAAGAATATAAAACACTAGGAGGATTATGGCTTAAAGTTTCATTAATTAATATTATTTAAAAATTTAAACAAAATCCTTGCAATTAGATGATAAAAATTATTCAAGAAATCATTTACTATTAAAACCAATTTAGAATTATGTCACTGTTGGAGAGAGAGTTCAACATTAGAAGATTAATTAAAATAATTAGTCATATATTTTTTAAATACATGATTATCTCAATTAATTCAAGAGAGAGAAAAACCTTTGCCAAAATAGATTTTTCCCCTTGATAATAATATTCTGGTTCACTTATGAAATTATAAGAATTAACAAAGATTCCACTGAGACAATAGCTTCAGGATAGAAAATGAACTGCAATAAATTAATGTCATTTTTATATAATTATAATAGAAATCCAAAAAAGCAATAATAAAAAGAGAAATTGCCTTCTAAATAACTTTAAAATGCACAAAAAATTTGGGGTTCAATATGCCAAAATATACACAAGTTTTTTTATAGATTCAATTACAAAGTACTTTTTTAAAAAGTTAAAAATGTGGAATAATATATAAGCTTCATGGTTAGGCAATAGCAAAATTACTAAAAATTGTAATAAGGGAATAGAGCAAGTGGATGGGGTTTGTGGGTCCCTAGGTCAGTAGGCAGGAAAGGAGGGTGCAATAGTGGAAGTAGTAGATTGAGGTGATAGGAGAGATGTAAGGGAATGGCTGAATTTAGGGAAATATAAGATGATGAAATATAATGAGCAGCAAGGGGAGATGATGAGGTAATTGGGCAGGCAGCTACAACAGGGAGACACAGACTGGGTACACAGGCTTGAGACAGAGGACATTGAAGGGAAACAGGATGAACCCTTCCAGGTAGGAAGGGCACTTCAACAGACAAAAGGTTAGGGCCAGTTTGAAATTAACTAGAGGGCTTTCTAGTCAGTTTCTCAAGTTCACACAGAGTCCGAAGGCTCTTCCCTGACTGTGAAATAGAGGGGCTTCTCAGAAGAAGTATAGAGATCATCACTTCCTCCAAGATGGACACCTCCAGCTCCCCTCAGGAACCAAAAAGATACAATTCCTTTCCTTCCTTAACCCTCTTTTATCATTCAACCAATGATTTAGCAAAAGGTTTGATTAAATAACAATGGGATTTATTAAGTTTCAGGGTTGATTATAAAGGACAGAGGGATACTAAGTTTCTCTAATAGCTGCCTAGGGAGAAGCTCCAGGTGGGGAGCGACACAGGAATGGCTAGGACTGAGAAAGAGCCTGCTGTCACTCAGCCCCAGGAGGCTTTGTTGCCTTTAAGGTTAGGGAAGTAATAAACAATGAATCAGGAGATAGTTTGTATCAAGGGTAAACCCTACTTGTCTATGGGGAAAAATAAGTCTTCAAAGTTTGATTGCTACCACCCAAAATCCATCCTTCTCCCAAAACCCACAGGAAATCAGGAAAGGAAATGGGGAATGAAATAGGGAAGGTCTGGGAGATCCAGAGGAATTAGCTAAGCTACAAAATCTCAAGAGAAAAGCACAGATTCAAGGCCAGGTTTCAGCCCTTAGGCTGAGCTCAGTTGCCCCCTCTGCTCTGTCCAAGCCTCAGGGATCAACTGCCCTTAATCAGGGTTCTAAGCCCTTAACTTCCAAAAATTCTGCAGTTAGCATTTTGTAGGGTTGGTTGCACCTCTGCACTACAAAATGCAATATTAGAAAATTTATTTTACAATAAAATAATATATTACTCAAACTCTTAAAAGGATTCTTTCCAAAATTCAATATATCAAATAATTCTTTTTGAGAAACAAAAGATTTACAAGATTGAGAGAAATAATAATGGGGAAAAGGATAGGAAGAAACAAAAGATTTACAAGATTGAGAGAAATAATAATGGGGAAAAGGATAGGAATGATGGAGGAATTCAGCAGTTCTAAAATTTATAATATATTATAAATCAAGCGTCATAAAATTGTCATTATTTTTTATAAAATTGTCATTATTCAAAAAATAGAAAATTAAATCATTGCACCAGAAAAAAGGAGAGACTTTGAGAAAATTTGAATATAAAACTCAGTGTTACAAAAAACATTGAAACATGAATTACTTAGGGAAAAGTCATCCCTCTCTGATAAAAACTGTCAGGAAACTTTGAAAGCATTCTGGCAGAAATCTGGCTTAGACCAGCATCTTATGTCAAAGGATATAACAAATTCTCAGTAGATTCTTGACCTTAATATTAAAGATCATACCATAAAGATTTTAGAAAAGAAGTCGATGGTATATCTTTCACAGCTATGGATGAAGGTATAATCTTAATTAAAAAGGGGAAAGACTAGGAGGCAGCTGGATGTCTCAATGGATTGAGAGCCAGGCCTAGAGACAGGAGGTCCTAGGTTCAAATCTGGCCTCAGACACTTCCTAGGTGTGTGACCCTGGGCAAATCACTTAACCCCCATTGCCTAGCCCTGTAACAAATAAAATTAATATAGAAGGATATATATAAAAGATATTAGGGTTTAAAAAAAATTTTAAAAAGGGGAAAGACTCAATTACAAAAGATAGAATTAAGGGGCAGCTGGGTAGCTTAGTGGAGTGAGAGTCAGGCCTAGAGACAGGAGGTCCTAGGTTCAAACCTGGCCTCAGCCACTTCCCAGCTGTGTGACCCTGGGCAAGTCACTTGACCCCCATTGCCCACCCTTACCACTCTTCCACCTATGAGACAATACACCGAAGTACAAGGGTTAAAAAAAAAAGATAGAATTAATGAATTTTATTACATGACCTGAAAACTGCACAAATAACAATATTTAGGAAAGTAAAAGAAATGTCTGAATAAGGGAAATATATTTTAAACTTTTATAATATTTCTTCCAAAATAGTTTGGTATCCAATCTCTTCAGTCAACTTATCTGCATACATACATACACATCTATCTACATAGACAAACAGAGTTTGGATATAAATGTTTTTAGAAGAAATATGGTAAAAATATATAACATGGATATAGATGCACTTAACATATACATATTACCAGTAAACATATACATATATAAATAAAGCTATTTAAAAATAATTGTTCAAAGGATATAAACAAAATTCTTTAAATAATGCTAGAAACTATTAGCAACCATTTTGCAAATGCTACAAAACACTAATAATAAAAACCAAAAACTAAAAATGCAAACCAAAAAAAAATCGAGATTTCACCTCATGCCTAACATATTGACAACCATAATAAAATATATCCCCTATATCTGAATTCTTCAAAATAGAATAAGCTATACTCAGTGGCTCAGTGATCTCACCAAAGCAAGTACTTCCTCAAATGGTATAGAATTCAATCCATCTATACCATTTTATCTTTGTGATTTGCCTATTTCCTTCATTGAGTCATATATAATGGGTCAAACATCATGGTCAGAGCCTATTATTCTTTAGATGTCTTTATTGAGGGGTTTGCATATATATATAT
>NW_025384654.1:0-4750 GCF_016433145.1 Gracilinanus agilis
AGGAAAGGAAGGAAAGGAAGGAAGGAAGGAAGGAAGGAAGGAAGGAAGGAAGGAAGGAAGGAAGGAAGGAAGGAAGGAAGGAAGGATAGCAGACTGGCTCCAAGTCTCTGCCATAGCAATACCTGCTATTAGGAAATGTTTTGGGAGGGATCTCTGGTGATCTGAGGTTTCATGTGGGGAAGGATGATGAGATTGTACTCCCAGATAGGGCTGTTGGGACCTATACATTTTGGCCCTCTGGGTTACTTCTTTCCTAAATCATGTCAATACTGGTGCAGCCCTCATGTATGGTTCTTGTGAGCTCAAAGACTTTTATGTTGGTTAATGATTTCCCTTTATCCTCATTTTCCTGTACTCTAGGTACCTGGTGGGAATGTCTTGATTGATATAATATTCATATAAAGCTTTGCCAAAGTAATAATATAATTGTATATTTAACATGAATATGTAATACTAATCAGGAACTTATTTTATCATTTAATAATTCTATAACTTTCATGATTTAACTTTAATCAATTTAATTTATGAACAAATATCAATAACTAGCATTTCTAGAATGCTGTAAACTTTGCAAAGTGTTTTCCATGTTATTTTATTTGTTGCACACAACTTCACTTATTTTTCAGATGAGGAAACTGAGGCATAGAAAAGTTAAGTGACTTGTCTAGGGGCACATAGTAAGTATGAGTCACTCTATGAACTCAGGTCCTCTTGACTCCAAGTCCTATAATTTGCTGATTATTTCACCTCCCTGCCTATGTCCAGTCCACACATCCTAATATAATATATTAATAACACAAGACGCTTTTGTCCTTCATCAACAGAGAGACCTGAAAGGTGATGTCTGCCATTCTAGATATTCCCCGACATTTTAGAGGACCACAGGTTGATAGGATCAAAAGATTTAGCACCGGAAAGACTGTAAGACCAATTTGGCCAACCCCTTCTGCACTTTTATAGATGCTTATTAAATTGCTTGCCTCAAGTTATGCAGGCAACAGAGCAGACCTGGGTCATCTGACAACAAATTAAGAACTCTTAAGCCACTCAGCAGAAATGTCAGACTGACATAATGTGTCTGACTTGTGTCTCTCTTCCCACTGCTCTTCCATAGTAGAGAAAAAAGTGGGACACAAAAAAGCAGAGTTTCAGTGTGATTTTAAAACATAATGGCTTAAAACAACTAAGACTTTTGGACACCTTGAAAGGTCATCTGCCCTTGTGAGCACAGGAGCTTTTACTTAGAACTGCAGTGATTTGCCATTTCTGCCTCCAGCTCATTTTACTGATGAGCAAACTGAGGCAAACATAATGAAGTGACTTGCCCAGGGTCACAGAGCCAGCAAATGTCTGAGGTCAGATTGATGGATCTTTCTGATTCCAAACCCAGTGTTCTATCCATTGTGTCAACACCATGCCTGTTTAACACTGTAAGAGAGGAGGAATACTTTCTCCATTATAGTTTATTAGTCAAGAAACTATATTTTCCTTTTAGCAAGTAGGAGGCCAACAATGTTCCAAATAAAATAAAATAGGGTCACTATATCCATGGGGGATAAGTTCCAAGACGTAGCATGGATGACTGAAACTGTGAATAGAAGCAAACACTTACTTAACAGCAAATAACTGAATCAGATTACTGAATCAACAGATACAGGGGCATGCACTTTGGGGCCATTATTATAGTAAAAAAGAGCTTTCTTTTTTAAATTTCTTTTTTATTTTTAAAAGTTTTTCCCCAAGGATACTTGATCATGGTGTCTCCCTCCCTTCTCCCACCCCACCTAGAGCCAACAAGCAATTTCACTGGTTATACACATATTATCACTCAAATCCTATTTCCATAATATTTATTTTTGTAATAGAGTCATCTAAAAAAGAGCTTTCCTAATGAATGAGATCAGTAAGAACACTAGTGGCAGACTGGAGAAAAGTTTCCAGTAGAAGTGTGACTATAGGGACGAAGGGAGAGGGATCGTGTGCTGGGCTGGTGGGCTTCCCCATGTCCCAGCCCATACTCACATGGTGGGTAGTTTAAAACTTATGAATTGTTTCTTTTTTTAATTTTCTAGAATTTTCCCATTTTTTTCCCATGGTTAATTGCAGGTAACTGAATCGGTGGATACAGGAACACAACTGAACTTCATTTCATGAACTTTCAGAATTGTAGGATCATAGTTTCAGAACCAAAAGGGATTGTAGAGACCTTCTATCCAACCCCCTCATTCTTCAGATGAGGAAACTGAGTCCCACATAAGTTAAGTGATATGTACAGATTAAACAGCTAATCAGTTGGTGACAGAATCAGGTCTGAACCTCAGTCTTCTGATTACAAATTTGGGCTCATTCCACCATATTCCTGCTTCAGAGTTAGAAACGTTAAAAAACCCTTCAGTCCTACTCCTAATCCCTTCCCAATTCTAAGCTCTGAAAAAACAATGAATGAGCCTTTCCCCCTGAAGGATGGACTCCTGGGAATCCATTTTGGAGAAATAGGAAAGTGGAGGTGGAACATCCAACATTTTCGAAGGAGAAGGACATCTGGACCTCTCTGGTTATGGCAAGCAATGGAGCAAAAGCCAGATCCTAAGCTGCTTCCATTTGGATATCACTCATTTATATGCAGCATACTGGGCCTTGAGGGGCCTTTTCTCATTTCCCTCACCTGTAAAATGAGAGGGTTGGCCGAGATGATCTCCAAGGTCCTTTCGAGCACTAACATTCAATGACTCTATGGCTATTATATTTAAATAACAGTTCCAAGAAGGTCAGAGTAGTTTAAATGTGACATTTTTACTGCTTCTAATCTTTTCATAGTTTTGAATATTTATATCACCCCAGTGGCTTTACAGGCTACAGCCAGCCATCTCAGAGTTTTCTTTGCATTTGTGTAATGTCCACAGGTTCAAGTTCCTTATCATTAAAAAAAAAAAGAAAGAAATGGACTCAAATATCAATTTATTTGTTCGTTATACTTGAAAGAAGGATTATCTGTTAATAAAGAGAGGTTTTGATAAGTGACTATGGGTCTATGATTAATTCATTTAAATGAAGGAAAAAACCTCCTGTGGAATTGAATCATAATTTAGTGTCTTCGTATAAATATAGAGTACATGTGAGGAATTCTGAGACATGAAGGCAGGGAGGGTCTAGGGTGTGGAAGACCTAAGTCAAATAGAAAAACTTAGAGGACCTGCTTTTAAATCCTGGCTTTGCTTCTCACTGCCTGTTGGACTTTGGGCAAACTGTTTTTCCCCTCTGGGTCTCAGTTTTCTCATTTGCAAATGGAGGAGATTGGACTCTGTGGTCTCAAACGTACCTTCTGATTTAAATTTATGAAGAAATGCAGATTAGATTACAAGATCATGAGCCATGTATATTAGTAACATTTTTGTTAATAGGCAACTAGATATCATTGTGGATAAAGCTCTAGATTTGAATTCAGAAGCCCTGAGTTCAAATCCTTCTTCAGACATTAGCTATATGATCCTGGGCAAATCACTTAACCTCTGTCTTGATTCCCCTAGCGGTAAAATGGGGGATAATTATAATAATTATAATAAAATAAAATTGGGGATAATAATACAGAATGCTTTCTATGGGTTTTTTGAGGTTCAAATGAAATACTGAAGGGGTCAACCAGAGAGTCAAATCTGGCTGCTACCTGGTTTTGTACAGCTCACAAGAACAATCGTGATTATGAGCTCTTTGAGGGTAAAGACTATCTTATCTTCTTTTTTCTTTTCCCTTTTTTTCTATTCCCACAACTTAGCACAGGACTTGGAATGTAGACGGTAATTAAAAATATTTATTGAATAAGGATGGTTTTTGCATTTTAAAAATATAATAAAATGGATGAAAAACTGGTTTTGGCTTGTGGTTTGGCCATTTGCTTGCTGACCCCTGCTTTTAAAAAGTGCACTTCAAACTATTGATACATAAATTCTAGCCATTATTAACAAAAATATGTTGTGTGAACAGATGCATACACATCTATTTACTCTCTGAAGATCAATATAATTTCTTTGTTGTGGGAACTCCTCCCTAGCACAGATTGCAGCCAATCTGTAACCTGGTGGATGGCCTTAGAGAGTAGCCTGAAGCTGGGTGGTGGTGTCCCTTGCCCAGGATCTCCCAGCAAATTGAGGACCACACAGCTAAAGCTGACTTAATCCAACTCTCCCTAATTTTACAGAGGAGGAAACTGAGACCATGAGAGGTTAAGCATATCAATGCGGCTTCTCAAAATATTGGCAGCATTTAACATGTAGTGTGAGTCATTCAAGCAGGATCAAGGCTTTGATCTGGCATCTTTCCTTAGACATCTTTAGAAACAATCGAGATAGTGCTTAGTTCCTATTGTGGCTTGTAAATAAGATGAAACATGCCTTTTAGGTGGAGTGTACATAAAGCGAGGTGAACATAATGACAATAAATATAATAAAATAAAATATTAAATTCAAGTTCTTCTTATGATTTAAAATTATTTTTTTAAAGTCTGTGCTCCAAATTTTTCTTATTAAGTTACTCAACCCTCCTCTCTTATATAAAAATACATGGTAACCAGTTGTAGAAAGGGAAATCAATAAAATGACAAAGTTACATTCTAGCTTTTATTATAAATTTATGTAGAGGAAAAGGAGAGGGAGAGAGTGAAAGGGAGAGAGAGAGAGAGGGAGAGAGAGAGAGAGAGAGGAAGGGAGGGAGGGAGAGGGAGAGAAAGAAAGAGAGAGGGAGAGAGAGAAAAGGA
>NW_025384655.1:0-3903 GCF_016433145.1 Gracilinanus agilis
GGGCCGGACACCCCGCGGGGGAGGCCGGAGAAGGGTTTCCGGAGCTTTGGCTCCCCGAGTGGGAGGGCTGGACGTGGGGAGCCGTCCGAAGCCGAGGAAGGCGTCCGGACACGCCGGTCCTCTGGAGCCAGCGCCGGCCGCCCTCCCTGTGAAGGGGCGCCCGGCTGCGGCTCGCCGGCTCGGTGGGTAGCGCCTGGCCTCCGCGGCCCGGCTCTGGCTTGGGCTCTGTCTGGGACACGCAGGCAGACGAGGGAACGGTCGTGAGGCCCCAAGCCGGCCCCTCCTTCCCTGCCCGGCCCTGCGGCCTTGGCGAGGCCCGAGCCTTCCTCGCCTCAGTTTCCCCAGCTGTAAAACGGGGGCACGACGGCCGCGGCCTCTGGTATGCGGAGGGCGCAGTGACACGGCACTCTTTAGTTCGTGGCTGACCGGGCCCTGCGCACAGTAGGGCTGCCGGGGCGCCCGCTGCCCCCTCCTGGGCCCACACTCAGCCCTTGATCTCCTCTAGAAAGTGGACTCAACTCAGAGTCCAGGCCGGGCCTCAGTTAGCCCGACAAGCCTTCACGGAGCGCCATCTTTGTGCTGGGCACCGTGCTGGGCACCGCGCTGGGCACCGCGCTGGGCACCGTGCTGGGCACCGCGGCTCCCGCCACTTTACGGTCCCGGACGTGGAGAGATGAAGTGACCGTCGCCAGAGGTCAGGGGCGAGATTCGAACCCGGCACCTCCCCGGCTCCAAGGCCAACGGTCCATTCTGGGGCTGCGGAATTCACATAGAAACTGATCTCTGGGCCAGAGAATGACCTAAACCCACAAATGAACTTTATCCAGGTTGTATTTAAAAACCGTTTGGGAAACGTCCCCAGCTGCGCTGTAGCCTAGTCTCGGCTGGGGATTCGACAGCCGGCCCTGTAGCCCGCCGGCCTCCTCGGACAACTAGAGAATGGAGGCAAAATGGCTTCCAGAAGGAAGGGTTCTGCCCTCGTCCCGCGGTCTGCCTCTCAGAGAAGCCGCTGCCTGACTCGGGCTTTGAGGGGGGCTGGAGGCTCTGGGGGAGAGAGAGAGAGAGAGAGAGAGAGGGCATCTTAGGCATGGGGCACAGCCTGTGCAAAGTCCTGGAGGTCAGAGACAGGCTGACGTGTCTGGAAGGCAGAATTTTAGAGGAGGACGGATTCGAGCTAGACGGGGCGGGCTGGGTCCGTCTGGAAGCCCCACAGGAACCTCGTGACCCCACAGTCTTTGCCTCACAAATAGGAAGGTGGGAAGAATGGGCGGCTCCAGACTGCCCTCCCCCATCTCCTCGGGTGGGACACGCGGCTTAGGACGAAGTCCAAGGACTGGGTGCAGAGAGGAGAGGAAAGGCGAGTCCTCACGGGCGGCGGAGGCCCAGCTAATGACACGGAGATGTGCGTCACAGGGCGCAGCACGGGGGCTGAGCCAGCGCCCGGCACACAGTAGGGGCTTTATACATGTGGATTACCCAGTGTGGGGAGGGGCTGAGCCAGCGCCCGGCACACAGTAGGGGCTTTATAAATGTTAGCTGCCATCATTAGTCTATTATTGCCCGCCTGCCCATGGCTTTCCGGGTGACAGAGCCTAACGCTCGCCTCCCCATCACGTCCAAGCCGCTGCCTCTAATGGGGCCCCCCGGGGCCAAGGGGAACCCACAGAATTCCTCCCCACTCCTGACTGCGGCCCCCCTGGCCCTCGTCGGTGGAGCCCCGGCCGGCCCCTGCCCTCGAGGCGCTTGCCGTCTCCAGGAGCAGTCGGAGGCCCCGGGGAGGGCGCAGGCAGCCGGGGTCCGGGACCAGGCTGCGGTCCAGACTTCCCAGCGTTCCGTTTCTGGGGAGGGAGCCAGGCTGCCTGGGAAAGGCTTCCTGGAGATAGAAGGTGGATCTGAACCAGGCCTTGAAGGATGGCTGGGACTTGGCGAGGTGGGACGAGGAGGGCGGCTGCCAAGGGTGTCTGGGACGGGGATGTTTGGGGTGGGCTCCGACGGGCGGGGGGGCTGCGGGGATGGGAAGGGCGGGGCCCCCTCCCCACCGTCCTCCCCCTCCCACCCCAGCCCCAGAACAGCCTGCCCGACGTGGTGATTTGGATGCTGCAAGGGGACAAGCGTGTGGCTTACCACCGCATGCCAGCCCACGAGATCCTCTTCTCCAGGAGTGGGGCCAAGTGCTGTGGCAAGAACTGTGGGAAACTCCAGACCATATTTCTGAAAGTAAGTCATGCTTCCCCGTGTCCTCCCTCAGGGGCTTTCCTCCACCTGAGACCCCACCTTCTACCCCGTCTCCTGCTCCCCGGACCTCTGGGCCTGGCCAAAGACCGTGGGCCTGGGGGGGAAGCAAAAATGCCCAGGAATAAAGGCAAAAATCTACCCCCAAACACCCCAAAGCCCACAGAGCTGAGGGGCAGGCTATGGGGAAATAGGTGCCAACGGTCTCAGGAATTTAGAGTTAGAAGGAACTCCAAAGGTCACCTGATCTACCCCCCCCCCCCCATTTTACCAGTGAGTAAACTGAGGCACAGAGGGGGATAAAGGGATTTGGCCAAGATCTTACAGGTAGTAAGTGACAATGGCAGGATTTGAACTCAGATCCAGCATTGTGTGTGTGTGTGTGTGTGTGTGTGTGTGTGTGTGTGTGTGTGTGTGTGACTCCTAATTGTCTCCTGTATTGCTATTTTCTGTGGTTCCCAGCATGTATGGAATTGTGGGATTTAGAGATGGAAAAAACTTTAGAGATTATCTGATCTAATCTGGTAAGTTACAGATAGAGAAAGTAAGACCCAGAGAGGACAGGTTTTGTGGTGAGAAGAAAGGAGCCTTTGAGGTCAGTGAGTCCAGTTCTTTCATTGGGCAGATAAGGGAAAAGAAAAAGGGAAGTCATCCATGCCCTACAAAGTAGGAAGAGGCAGTGAGGAGATTTGAACTCAGACCCTTTGACTCCAAAGCCAGTTCTTTTATGGTCTCACCTTGCTTCTTCAATAGAAGGACTGGTTGTTTCCTTCTGAGACCTCCTTGAGGGCAGGAATCCAGGACTCCCCCACCTGACTTAGGGGGGTCAGAGGGGAGGGGTCTGTGCCTCTAGTTACAGTGGGAGGGCGTCATTGCCTCCCTGGTACCATCCTTAGGACCTCAGGGCTGGGCTAGGTCTCATCCCCGCTGTGGTCCAGCAGGGATCTGCCTTTTAAGGTTTCTCCAAACCTTTCCTGGCCTGGGTTTTTTCCTGCCAATTTGGGTCCTTCACAAATCTCTCAGCTCTGGGAAAAAGGGGAGAGGCCTTCTTTCAGATCCCAGGGGGCTGCTGGCGCTGGTGTCTGTGGGCAGAGAAAAGGACTTTTTAGTTTTCTGTCTCCCTCGTCTGTTTGTCTCTCCCCGTCTCCCTCTCCATCTCCCTCCCTCTTCCTCTTCCTCTCCCTTCTTCTCTGTCTCTGTCTCTGTCTCTGTCTCTGTCTCTGTCTCTCTCTCTCTCTCTCTCTCTCCTCCCTCTTTCTCTCCTTCCTCTGTCTCTCTCTCCCCCTCTTCTTTCCCTCTTTCTCTCCCTCCTTCTCTGTCTTTCTCTTTGTCTTTCTCTCCCTCTCTATGTCTCTTTCTCTCCCTCCTCTCTGTCTGTCTGTCTCTGTCTCTCTTTCTCTCCCTCCTCTGTCTGTCTGTCTCTCCCCCTCTCCCTCTCTATCTCCCTGTATCCCTCTTTCTCTCTCCTTCTGTCTCTGTGTCTCTCTTTCTCTCCCTCCTTCTCGCTTATTCTCTTTCCCTTTCCCTCTCTCTCCCTCCTCTCTGTCTGTCTGTCTCTAGCCCTCTCTCTGCCCCACCCCATCTCTCTCTCTCTCTCTCTCTCTCTCTCTCTCTCTCTCTCTCTCTCTGTCTCTCTGTCTCTCTCTCTCTCTCTCTCTCTCTCTCTCTCTC
>NW_025384656.1:0-3821 GCF_016433145.1 Gracilinanus agilis
AGCAGGTACTCATTTGTTCTGGTAGATGTCATTTCCTTATTTAGAGCTCCTTGTAGAAATGAAATCACAGGGCTGGTCCAAAAATCAAAATGTGCAACCAACAACATGTAAGTGGCCATTTCTATTTCCAAATTCCCAAAAGGTTTGCTTCTATCCCCAAGTCATTTCCCTCTCTCCCCCCTGGGCCACATGATGGGAAATTCACATTGGCTTTTCACCCCTCCACCACCCAAGAAAATGCCACACAGAGAGGGCTCTTTTGATTACTCCCATTTTCTGCCCAGATTTCCAGGGATGTCAATTGTACACTTGTCAGAAGTATTCAAATTCACTTGGCAAGTGAACATCAAACAGACTGTGTAAATAAGACCGGGAGAAGCTCATCTTCACTTGGCTCCAGTTTGCCCAGTGCTGTGGAAGGTGGCCAAACCACATCTCCTACACAGAGTACCAGGCTGGTAACATCTCCATAAAACACTTTGGATCTCATTAAATCCAAGCACACAAAGCCAGCAGAAGTAGCTGCAGCCAACCTTAACTTTCCACTCTATGGGATTAATTGAAGGCAAATGAAAAGATCATTCCACAGGTCTGTAACTTTCCATTCTGTTGCCACCTTGTGGAAAATGAAGGAAAGGAGGAAAAAAGAGAGGAAGGAAGGAAGAAAACAAACAAACAAATAAGCTTCTGTGTTCCGTACTGTGCTAAGCATTTTACAAATACACATTTCATCCTCAAAACAGCCTAGGTGGTTAGTGCTATTATTTATCCCAGTTTTACAGTTGAGGACAGTAAGGGAAAGATAAAATGTCATTCCCTAGGGTCACACGGCTAGAATCTGAGGTCACATTTGAACTCAGATCTTCTTGACTTTAGGTCCAGTATGTCATACAGTGCTAGATCCAAGTGCTTTGGTGATCCAAGTGATCCAAGCAGCACAAAATATGATTTCATCTCAGAATAAAATGACCTGTAAAGATTTTATTTACTAAGATGCAGTGTTCAGGCCAACATATCATAGTTTATCAAGGAATTTAGAGTTAACAGGTTCCTTAGGGTTAATCTTGTCCAACCACTTCATTTAAGCACCTGTCTAACAAGGTAGTTTTAAGGATCAAATGAAACAAAAAATGTAAAGTGTTTAGCACAGTATCTATGCTATAGTAAGAACTGTATAATTCTACTTATTATTATTATTACAATGGGAATAGCACTGGTTCTGAAGTCAAGTTCAGTTCAGGTCCCAACTCACTCTCTCACACACGCACACTCTCTCTCTCTCTCTCTCTCTCTCTCTCTCTCTCTCTCTCTCTCTCTCTCACTATATGAAGCACAGGCAAGTCACAATCTTATTTGGCCTCTGACTCTTCATGTGTTATATGAAAAGGATGGACTGGACTGGGCACTGGGCACTCCATCTCTAAAAGGTTCGCCATCACTGGTATAGAGCACTGGCTGGGGAATTATGAAGGCTTATCTTCCTTAGTTCAAATCTGTGCTTAAGCACTTCCTAGATATGTGATCCTGGGCAAATCATTTAACCTTGTTTACCTCAATTTCCTCATCTTTAAAATTAGATGGAGAAGGAAGTATCTCTGTCGAGAAAATCCATATACAAAAAGAAAAAAGAAAGAAAATCTCTTATAGGGTCAAAAAGAGTCAAAACTGGAACAACTTAACATTTTAAAATAAATAAAAAATTCTATAATACAAGACATAACTATGGAGAAAGAACTAGCCATCTATAAAATCATAAGGAAGAGAGACAGGAATAGGGATGTTACATTATTTGATAGCAAGAGCAGATAATACAATCAGGACCATATTTGATCACAGGCTTACATCCTAGTTATAGATAAAATAATAAACTTATACTACAAGCTCATGGACAGGCATACTTTACTCACATGTAAAAAAAGACAAAGTCAGAGGAAGTTAGGTAGCTCAGTGGATAAAGATCCAGGCCTGAAGATGAGAAATTCTGGATTCAAATCTGGCCTCAAACACATTAACTGTATGGCCCTGGGCAAGTCACTCAACTCCAACTGCCTAGCCCTTACCGCTCTGCTTTACTGCTGGAATTTTCAATACTAAAATAGAAAGTAAGGATTTTTTAAAAAGTCTAAGAGGGTGAAGGACTATTAGAGATCATCCACTTGAATCCCTTACTTTCCTGATAAACAGAGACCTGGTTCTCACAGCAGGTCAGTGGCAGATAAAGCTTGAGGAGCCAACATGAGGCATCCTGACTACAGTACCTTTTAAGCTCCACCATATTTGCCCCAAAGCTCTCAAACACGAACTAAAATCTTTAAAAACTCTAGCTTGAAGTGTATGTGAAAGGTCAGAGATCAACATTTTATAGTTCCCAAAAGACTGAGACAATACAATGGAAACCCACTGAGAAATAGCTGGAAATTTGTTTCCAAGAAGTACCTGTTGAAAAGAAAGATTTCCTTCATTCTTCTGTCATTTCTTTAGTCACTATGCCTTCTAGCAAGATGGAGAATATCCTGGAGGCAGAAGTCTAATAAACAGCCTTTTCAGTGCAAAACAATGTAATCCCCAGTTAATTCTCTATTTTAGGGGTGGACAGAAGAAGCAATCTTGGCCTCATCCAGAGCAAGCTACTTTTCACTTGATAAAGACCACCTGCTTCTAGTTAGTGATGACAGGGGACGGGTTGGAATATAAAGTTTTTATTTCCTTTTGTTACAAATTTAATTATTTTATGAGAAGAGAATTGTTACCCAAAGGACAAATATCTTTTTTTTTCCTCCATCCTTTGGGCCCAATGGCAGATAATAGCTTATGTCTTCCACTCTTTCTGACTTTTTTGCTATTTTAAGTATTAGGCTGAGCTATTCTTTCAGTCTGAGCTTAGAACATAAATACTAATGAATTCAGAGAATTTCAGGGGCTCAAACATGATTCCATCATGTCTAAGAGTTTTTCTCTGTCAAGTGCTAGGATGGTAAAGTTGAACCAATAGAGTCCAAGTGGCCAAAGTGCTTTCCTCAGCCATAGACAGAAGAGGAAGGAAGTGCTCCCATTGGGCTGCTGGGCAAAGGAGCAGAGAAATGTCCTCAGGTGTGTATGGAGATAGGCGGGGAGCAGCCTCCTCTGGCACAGTTGCCATAGGTTTGCAACACAGGGATAGGAGATCTAGCTGCCTCATCTCAGATGACTGCTTCTTTGAGAAATTATTTTCATTATAGGGAAACATTAATTATCATACAAAGTTTAACAATATGATCAATCAAAAGTTCAGAAATGAATCCACCATGGAAATTCATGCAACAATAAATAATTTTCTTAGTCACTCTTAGTCAAGGCAAAATTATGTCTATATGATCTAATAGCAAAATACATGAAAATAACATAGCCCAGTCTCAGTATAACTTCCTTGTGTTCTTGTTTCAACCATTAGTGATTTATGGTCAAATTCACATTCTTTAGAATGCTCAGAAAGGACGCCTATAAATACAAATGTAATCTCCATGAGAGCAAGGTTTATTTAGTTTCTGGTTTTATATTGCCACAGTCATTAGGGGGTGTCTGGTACAGAGAAGGCACTAATTACTGTCTGCTCAATGGAAAAGAATAACTGGAATTAATATTTTAATATTTATTAAGAGCCTACTATGTGCCAAGTGATACACTGAGCACTGAAATCTGATTACATCATCAGAATTAACCACTGAGTTATCAATGAAAAATAGGGAATTGTAATTTTTTAAGCCTCAAATATACCCTTTAGGGAAAGGGAATTCAAACACTGCTTTTGAAGAGGATACCATTTAGTTATATATATATATATG
>NW_025384657.1:0-3760 GCF_016433145.1 Gracilinanus agilis
TCTTCACCAGAGAATAAAGAAACTTCACTTTCATTTGCTCTTTAAATAAGTCAAAGATTACTAGTCATATGTTCAATCACAGTTGAAATATGCACAGAAATGGGGCATTAGGTAGTACTGTAAGAGCATCACTAATTAATTCCACTATGGCCTCAAAAAATAGCTATCACATGATAGTTTATATTTCATTCCTTATTGACAAGGGCTCGATTTCAGCACATGAGAGAAAACGTATAAAAACTAGAGCTACTATGAAGAAATATATTTAAAAGTAGAAAACATGAACTAAGAAATAAAATATGACAGACTAATGCCTAGTTCTAGTTACCAAGGTGGTTTTTAAAGAAAATATAACAAATATTTAAAAAAAGGTTTTAAGTTGATAAAATTATTTCATATTGAAACTCAATAATCCATTTCCCTTCTCATTTCTTCTGTTAGAATGATTTCTTTTTTTAATTCAGTGGCAATCATCAGCATCACTGAACCTCTGAACTAAACTGGCATTGCTACAAAATTAAAGAGTAAATTAGAAACAGATTTTTAAAATTAATCAGAATCTGCCTTCATGAATTCTATTATACTTGGCACCACTCTCTGTCTTTTTACAAGACATACTAATTCCCAGTCATGGAAGTTACTTCCAATTGCTCTGGGTCTCAATGATAATAGTTAGTAAATCTACTTCTGCTATGAACACTTTCCCAAGTTTGTCTCATGCCTCACTGCTTTTTCAACAAAGCAAAAACAGATATATTCCCATTTCTGCATTTACATAGGCATGGTACATTTCATACAGTTCTTGTCAACTTCATTGTTTCTGTGCTCCATTGTTTCCAAACAATAAAATTATTGCCAAAAAAATTATTTGCTATGTAGACATTCATTATGTCCTCCAGGTGCAAGCATTCAAAGGAATAGAGTAAGGAAAGTAGCAGAAAACAAAATTTCAGCTGAATAGTTACAGAGAGGTAAAGCAAGCTTATGTCAATCACTGAAAAATGCATTTGATTTTTTTTAAAGCTAGTGTATCACTGACCCAGAAATAAGTAGCTGTGACTTCCTTCTTCTATTTGGTAAACATATATTCATAACTTAGACTAATCCTATATGAAGCCTACAAGCTCAGAAATCCAATTATCAAAATAAAAAATGGACAAGGTCAATTCACAGCAAATAAGGGAAATTAAAAGAATTATGAAAACCTGTTATATACCCTTTTATGCTAGCAACTTCAGAGCTTACAGGAAAATGAATGATTACCTATTAAAATATAAAATATCTATACTAAAAGAACATGAGATAGAGATATTAACCCAGTTTTCATAAAGTAAAATTAAATAACTATATAGGAACTTCTTAAGGAAAAGATTCCTACAAAGATTTTTTTATTGATAATTGAGAAAAAAGCATTTTTATTAAACTCCTTATTTTTATTAAGTATAATAATACTTAATATTGATTCTAAGGTAGAAACTAAAGACTTAAAAAATTGCTTGATTTTTCAAGGTATTTTTCTTTTTAATCTTATAATTATTTTTTCATCTTACATGTCAATACAATTTCTTAATATTTGTTTCCTGATATTTTGCAGTCCATGTCATATCTCTTTCTACCTCCTCCTCAAGAAAGCAAGTAATATGATATAGGTTGAATATAGATTATCATATAATACTTCCTTGTTTATCATCTTGTGACAGAAGACACATATTACTTATATTAGCAAAAAATCCACGGAGGAAATAATATAAAGAATGATATGTTTCAGTTTGCATTTGGACTCTGTCTATTCCTTGTATAGCAGTAGATATCCTTTTTTTGATGATGAGTTTTTAAGAGTTGGCCTGGATCCTTGTCTTGTTGAGAATAGCTCAGTCTTTCATAGTTGATTATCATATGATATTGTTGTTACTGTGTACAGTGTTCTCCTAGTTCTGTTCACTTCTCTTTGCGTCTCTTTATATAAACATTTCCAAGTTCTTGTGATCATCTTGTTTGCCATTTCTTATGGCACAATAGTTTCCCATTACAAACTTATAATAGTATTTCACCACATCTAATTCAGCCATTTCCCAATTGATGGACATTTCTTTAGTTTTCAGTGTTTAATCACCACAAAAAAGAGGTGTGTGTGTGTGTGTGTGTGTATATATATATATATATATATATATATATATATGTATGTATGTATGTATGTTTTTGTACAGGTAGATTCTTTTCTCCTATCTTTAATCCCTTTGGGATATAGACCTAGTAATGGTACTGCTGGATCAAAGGGTATGCATTGTTTTATGGCCCTTTGGTTTCCAGATTGCTCTCCAGAATGGTTCAATCAGTTCTTAGCTCCACCAACAGCACATTAATACAAAGTATTCTTAAATTCAGAGCACGAGTGGGGAAAAATAAAAGTTGCACAGATTATTTTTGTGCCTTATAGTTCTCTCCAAAATGTTTAAATATATGTATATATGAATGTGTCTATACACATATAATATATTGTGTTTTCTGGCAAAGGCTTGCCTATTTAGTTTCTTCCTCTATACACCTTTAGTATTTAGTACAGGCTATCTCTGCCTGTGTGTGGTAGACTTTGATGTCTGCCATGAACTGAATTGGAGGGCTGTATTTTCTCCTTGGGCTGAGGCTATGCCCACAAAGCTTATTTTAAAAAAAATTTTCATATAAATTGTTCTTTTTTCATCTTAAACCAGTGTATCCTTCTTAACTTCTTTGGGGGTTTTTTCCTTCTCAAGATAAATTGTAACCTAATTTCTGTTGTAAGTCTTGGAAGAACTATCGGAGGTAAATGTTAAAAAGGACATAATTATTATTTGGCTTAATGTGCATGTCTCCCTGGAAATTGATCTGAACTCTATCACAGTGGTATTGGACCTTACGTTTTCCATGCCTCTATAAAAATGTCCAGTTGACTTAGCATCTTACTCCATATGTTTATTATCTTTCAGGGAACATTACAATTTCACTGTACCTTTAGGTGCTGAATTTGCAATTATTTAGCCTGTTTAACTCTCCTTCATTGACCTAAATTATATTATTTATCTAACTTGAAATCTTTTCGAGAATGTTGGTCTGTTCACCTGCTAGTATCCTAGGTAGTCATAACAGTATTTTCAAAGGGATTATTCCTTTTGTTACAGTACATTAAAAGAACTACTTCATTATTGGGTATATAGAAACAATCTTTGCTTCATTCTTTCACATCTTTCTTCCTGTCCAAGACTTTCCCTGGCTCCCAAATAATCATTTGTACCTACTGGGCAAAAGCAGTGAAGAATTAGTTTGCTTCTTCTTTGATATACTTGAGATTTGAATCGTGTGTGTGTGTGTGTGTGTGTGTGTGTGTGTGTGTGTGTGTGTTTACATTTGCTTTCTCGAATAAAGTCCAATTTCTTTACTTGGCATTAGAGAACTTAACTTTTTTTTCCTTTGCCTTTTTCCTACCTTATTTCACATTTATTTCCTTTCTTTTCTACCTTAATTGAACTATTCAATCTTCCATGAACCCACTCTCTGATTTCTATCTTCTTACCTGGTGGCCTGGGTCTTGGATCTACTCATTTCTTCAAAAAGCCTTTGCCAAATGCATCACATAGAACTCTCTTCCCATCCCTGAATTTTTCATTGTACTTCATACTTCTCTTTAGGCATTTATCATGTTGTGTTTTGGGTTGTAGTTATTTTGAGTATGTCTTGTTTCCTATATTTAACCTAAGCCCCTTTGTATCATAGAGCTTATATA
>NW_025384658.1:0-5228 GCF_016433145.1 Gracilinanus agilis
ATATACTATAATATATTATATTTTGCTTTTATAATTCAGTGTATTTTATTTCAAACACTTAAAAAATAATTCTGAGATAATGGTCTTCACTAGCCTTCCAAAGAGGTCTATGAGACACACACAGAAAAAGATTATGAAGCCCTCTTCTAGATAATCAACTCATGTCTTAATCTAATAACTGTCCAACATAGCTGTCTAGGAGATATACCTAAAAGACTGCTAAGATATAATCTTTTTTAAAAAACACTAAAATTTTGGGAAAGAAGTCAGTACAGTGTAATAGAAAGATTCCTGGATTTAGGAGCATGACCTTTAGGAGTCTGACATCTGACTCTTCTGTAAATGACTATCATGACTTTAGGCTAGTCATATGAACTAACTAGGTCTCCATTTCTTCACAGTGAAATAAAAGGGTTGTCCCAGATGATCTCTAGAATACCTTCAAAAGTTCTAAATCCTGCAGTCCTAAATTTCTTCTTCATCACAGATTGATTCAAAAAATAGCACCGTCCAGACCTATACTTACATTTATTTCTAGGAGAAAAGAAGAGCTCAGAGCAGGGACAAATTAATGAACAGGGTCAGCAGAATTTCTCTGATCCTTTTTTTTTCTTCAGGAAATCTGCTATCTTTCAATGAAAGCAGTCATTCTTTGTGTATTTTTTAAGGAAAACGACAGGAAGCCAGGGTCTTTTAAAGCTTTATCATCAGAATTAAGAAGTGCTAACTAAATTCATGTAGATAGTGATCATTGGGAATAAGTAAGGCAGGTTCAAACCCTTCTCACAATCTAATATAAATAGTGAGCTTAAATTTATAGGCTTCATGCAGTGGTAAGTCTAACATCAAATCAAATTTTGTATATAAAAACTTTTGGGTCACAATGGTCCATATGATTGTGGATAAGTTTTTCAATGGAATGGAAGCTCCCCAGGGGATTACTTAGTTTTTATCTTTATAGCTCCAGCACCTAGCCCAATGCCCAGCCCATTCATTAAGTAGCACTTAATAAATGCCTGAAGAAGAGAGAAAGGAAGGGAGGAAAAGAAAGAGAGAAGGAAGGGGCAGGGAGAAGAGAGAAGAATAAAGGCACCATTTTCTCCCCATCATGTCAGTTAAGGCTCAAGCAATTGGGTTGTAGATAGGGGGTGGGATCACTGGACAGAAAATATTCATTAGCAAGGATTTGTTAGCCACAAGAAGATTAGAGTAGAAGGAACTTGACCAATTCCTAAAACAATCAGTGTTAGTGGAAAGAACCTAGACTCTGAAGTCTGAAGATTTGGGTTCCAATCCTAATTTTTATTTCAATTATCTGAATGACTTTGAACAATTCAACTAATTTGTATGGATCTCTCAACCATTCTGGATGGCAATTTGTTACTATGCCCAAAGAGTTCTAAAAGACTTCCTGCCCTTTGATCCAGCCATACCATTACTGGGTTTGTACCCCAAACAGATCATAGATAAACAGACTTGTACAAAAATATTTATAGTCGTGCTTTTTTGTGGTGGCAAAAAATTGGAAAACGAGGGTATGCCCTTTAATTGGATATATGCTAAACAAATTGCGGTATATGCTGGTGATGGAATACTATTGTGCTCGAAGGAATTCCATGTGAAGTGGAAAGACCTCCAGGAATTGATGCAGAGCGAAAAAAGCAGAACCAGAAGAACATTGTACTCAGAGACTGATACACTGTGGTAAAATCGAATGTAATGGACTTCTGTACTGGCAGCAATACAATGACCCAGGACAATTCTGAGGGATTTATGGAAAGGAACGCTACCCACATTCAGAGGAAGAACTGCAGGAGTGGAAACACAGAAGAAAAACAACCGCTTGAACACATGGGTTGATGCAGACATGATTGGGGATGTAGACTTGAAACGACCACACCAAAGCAGCTATCAATAATATGTAAATAAGTCTTAATTGATCACACATGTTAAAACCAGTGGAAATGTGTGTTGGATGTTGGGGGGTGAAGGGGGGGTGAAGGAGAAAGTAAAAACAAGAATCATGTAACCATGGAAAATTTTTTCTAAAAAATGAAATATTTAAATCTAGAAAAATAAAATAAAATAAAATAATTTCTATGGATCTCAATTTCTTTAAGTGTAAAATTATGGACAGCTAGATGGGGCAGTGAGTGGATAAAGCAATAGGACTGGAGTCAGGAAGACTCATCTTCCCAAGTTCAAATCCAGCCTCAGAAACCTACTAGCTATAGAACCTTGAGCAAGTCACTTAACCTTCTTTGCCTCAGTTTCCTCTTTTGTAAAACAATCCGGAGAAGAAAATGGCAAACCATTCCAGTATCTTTGCCAAGAAAATTCCAAATGGGTTCACAAACTGCCAAATACATCTGAACAATAGCAACAAAATTTTGTGATCTGTAAATTATATCAATCAAATGGTTATGTATTGAATCTTTCTTCCCTTGGAGAAGGACTAAGAAAGTATGAAATCTTAATTTCTCTGTTCTCCTCAGAAAAACCTCAACCTGGGTACCCACTGTGCTGCTACTTAAGCTTGCACTTCTCTTTTCCAGATGAAGAAATATACTGAAATCTTAACCTCTTTTTCTTCTTTTAATGTTTCTTTTCATAAAGTCCTTCCCATCTGAGTTTCTGAAGGTCTGCTAAGGGAGAATGGATCCCCAGGACTTGATTCCTTCTGTTTTCCAAATAGTTCTATCCAGCTTAGTAGACAATGGCAAAAAAAAGTCAACAATTCTTCTAAGTCTCAATAACTGGACCTGATCTACAGTTTTTATTTCTTTGTGAGCTCTGATTATGAATGTTCATCAATGGTATTATCCAAGATTTCTTTTTAAATTATTCCTTTCTCTTCCTTAATAGAGTATGGTGGGGTGTTATTTTTAATATAAGAAAAAAATTCCTAGCAAAGGAATAAATATTCATTAAACATTTGAGTTGGAGAGTTTTTGAGCACACTGTCCTTCACATGCTTAGGAAATAATCATATTTTTCAAAATATAGAGAAAGGAAAGGCTCTGTCATAGTCAGCGTGATGCATGGTAGTAAGTCATTACCAGCTAAATGAGAACTCTAACAGAGAATATAGTGAAAATGGGTGACATGCTCAATATCTGAATACCAGAAAGTCTCATTTAAAAATCAATTCTCAATGCCATCTGTATAAGACAACCTTAATTTGGCATAACATTATTCTGTCTGCTATACACCTGCTTGTTCTCTGGACTATGAATGAAAAATAGCAACTTTTCAACCGTAATAAACTTCATACCCTCCTAATTAGCATATCTATTGAAATGGAAAAAAATTAGCCTCCTTGCAATAGCACTCCAAATACCTCATGGAACATGACGGCCATTTCAAAAATACTTTGGCCAATTTCAGTTATTCCAAAACATTTCCTCTCCAAATGGGAGAGAACCAGAGGCATTACTATAATAGAGATGGTTTCTTTGCACTTCCAGATAACACTTAATGGTAAAGTTCTTATGATAACTCTCAACTGGAAATACATCTCATGAAGATGCAAGGAGGGGTTCCCCCCATCTCATTAATAGCCTTCACACGTCGGCATTTCCAGATAACAAGTGGAGACCATATCAATTAATCTTTTTTTTTTTTTAAGAAATTTCATTATTCAGTATGACATGCTTCTCTGTTTTTAAAGAGACAACTGAAAATGGAATTAATTGACTTGGGAGGAAGGATTGGGTTCTGATTGGAATTTTTCTTGAATTCACTGTGAAGACCCTCAAATAAAACATGGCTTCTCCTGGTAACGAGTACTGATGTATCCTGACTTAAAGATTATATTCCACATGGAAGACCACTCACAGCAAATGGTGAGTGTTCGAATAACAACACAACACTAAATAGAGGTATGTAAATACTAAACAATTTCTGAGGCACCCAATGACACGGGGGCAGAAATCAGTTGTTACACTTTTAACAAACATAAATATTTATAACAAGGCCAATGTCCTCGGGCTTTTGACTCAGGTTGTTAATTTCCAGATTGGTAATTAACTGCTGAAATTATCCATTTGTCAAGAATAGATATTCCTTAAAAAAAATAAAAATGAAACCATTAGTTAAGGGTGAGTGTTCATTATGGAAAACAGTTTGTGTGGTAGACAGTTCCCTAAGCAATTAAAACAGGAAAATCATTCCAGAGATTTAACACAGACATTATTTTTTTCAGGGCATATTCTAATGGCCACAAATATTCTATGTTCAGAAAAAAAAAAAAAGAAGGTCTTAGCAGATGGTTTTTGCAATGGATTGATTAGGATAAAAAGTCTTCAGATTACCAAACCCTAAATGAAATTAAGAACCAACATAAAGAAAAGGGAAGTTAAAAGACCTTTTTCCTTTTCTTTAGTCAGCCAGTTATTGATTTGAGTATGAAATTACATGAGATCATGATTTGTTTCATTGTTCAAACTGGAATCTCCCTAGTGGTGGTTAAAAAAATAAGAGGCTGACTGAGAGTGTATAAAGCGCTTAAAATTACACAAAGGTCTTATGATACATTATTTCATTGAATCCTCTCAGCTTTTCCAGGGATTGTACCATATAGGTACCCATTTTTCTGATGAGGAAATTGAGGAGTCGGTCTTATATTAAAAACCTGCTTTCTCAACTATTAAAATGAACACTTTTAATGAAATGATGTTTGCAGGTGGGGCAGTTCCCACATAGTATATAGTCTTTGAGATTATACATTTTTATAACTCTGCATGGCTTCAGAAATGAAATGATAAAGGGGGCAGCTAGGTGGTTCAATGGATAGAATGAGGCTCAGAGAAAGGAGGTGCTGGATTCAAATTCGATCTCAGATACTTCCTGGCTGTAGGACCCTGGGCATACCACTTAAACTCAACTGCCTAGTCTTTATTGCTCTTCTACCATGGAAACAATACATTGATTCTAAGACAGAAGATATGGGTTTAAAAAAGAGAGAGAAAATGAAACTTTAAAAGCTTTCATGAGTCCAAAAGATTGGACCTGCCACACAAAAAGCAACTAATTATGTATTAATGTTATGTTAACAATCATATTATAAACACATAGTATATAAATATATAACTACATTGTATAAATATATCATATATTATATTAATAAGTATATAAGTATAAAAGTATAAATACAAATCATACAAATTTATAAATAGAATATTAATAATTATATTATCAATAAAATTTATATGTATATAATATACTGT
>NW_025384659.1:0-3356 GCF_016433145.1 Gracilinanus agilis
ATATATATATATAAAATCCTCGGGAAAGAAAGCAGTGATCACAAAGAACCCCTATGACTTTTCTTCAGACCATGCCAGACTAGTCTCCTTCCTTTTTAATTTTTAATTGTTTTCTAAATAATAATTTAACATTATTATCAATGCCTGGGATAAGATGCCATTCTTAGCATATTTGTAGATCATATAAAATTTACATGGAAGGCTAGTACATTGAATCACAGACTAAAGATTTAAAAATATTTGCACAGGCTTGAACATTCATCTAATTGTGGTCAAAAATCAATTTGACAAGAATAATATAGGAGGTAATAGATGGAAATTATTCTGAGGATGATTATATGTAAATTTTCATGGACTTCAAGCTCAATATGGACCAATTGTGTTAAGGCAGCCAAGAATTCTAATGAGATCTTAAGCTTTATTGAAGAACACAGCCTCTGGAAATGAAAATATAAAAAGTCTTTTGGACTCTGCTGTGGCCAGACCATATCTGGAATATTGTGTTCAGTTAGAAGTACCCCATTTTAGAACATTGACAAACTGTGTATGTGTATGTGCATGCACAGAAAAGGGCAGTCAGATCAGTGAGAGGCTTAAGTTCTTTCTATTTCAGGATTGGTTAAATGAACGGGGAGATGTTTTCCCCAGAGAAGAAAACATAGTAGGGATGTGATGGCTGCATGCAAGTATATGAAAAGTTCTTATGTGGAAGAATGGTTAAATGTGATCTTTTTGGCCATAGAAAAGTATAGGAGGTAGAAAGAGAAAAATTAAGGCATGATGAAAGAAAAACTGGATATAATGTTGGACTTAAATGATATGTTTTTGGTTTTCTGAATTTTTTCTTAAAAAAGCAACAACAACAACTTTGTTATATATCTGTATTTTACCTCCCTTTATAAGTAGAAATATATGGAGAAAAACCAAATGTTATCAATCCAGATGAGATTATAATAACTTTTATTTAACAAAACTTAAAAAAATATTTTATGAAAGTAAATTGCAAGGTGGTAATGAATACCTGTGAGAATTTATACTTATATACATACAAATATATATATATATATTTATACATATTTATAAAAGCTATTTTAGTGGTGGCAAAGATCTGGAAACTGAGAGTATGCCCATCAATTGGGGAATGATTGAACAAATTATAAATCTAATGGAATATTACTGTGCTGTAAGACATGACAAAAGGAATATTTTCAAAAAAACTTGGAGGCATATTAATAACAAAGTTAAGTGAGCTGAACTAGGAGAACAATGTACACAGTAGCAGCAACATTGTCAAGATAAACAGCTATGAAAGATTTAGAAACTCTGATCGATACTTTGATCGACCAGTATGCCAAAGGTCTCATGATGAAAAATGCTATATACTTCTAGAACACGGCTAATGTGGAAATGTATTTTGAATGACTCCATGTGTATAATGGGCATTTTATTTCTTACCATCTCAATGGGTGGAGGTGTGGGTAGAGGGAGAAAGAGAATTTGTCAGTGAAAATAAAAATTAAAGGGAAAGCAATTCCAGAAGAATGGTAGGGATGAAAGTTTGAATGTAAGAGACTAAAAAGAGTGGGCAGTGAGAAAATTGAAACATTGGGGGCAGACAACTTTGGGAAGAAATTTAGCAATGCAATTAAAGAAATTATTCAACAAATACTTAATAGGGGCCTGCTACATGCCAGGACTGTTTCTAGGGATGTAAAACAAAACACAAAATAATCCGTGCCCTTCAGGAATTTGTATTCCACTGGGAGAAGCAACATGTATACATATATGCACACATTAAACATGTGCAAAATCAATATGAGGTAGTTTTTTGGCAAAGGTATCAGCAGCTGGGTTGAGGATCAGGACAGCTGTAAAATATCCTTACAAAGGACAGGTGCTTGTGCAGAGCTTTGAAGAATAGGACAGTAGCAAATAGAGTAGAAAGGTCAAGGGAAGACTTTTCAAATAGTACTGAAACATGCTTTTGATTGTGAGTTGTTCTAAGATAGAAAGAAACCCTTTTTCACCTTCTATAAATCCCTGTGGTGCCTGCTCTGGTGCCCTCTACAAGAAATGTGCACCCAGTAAATGCCATCTGATTATGATAGCTATGACTCAAAAGGATTGAATAGAAGATACAAAATGATATGACTTTCGAACATTCCCCCAGGTCTCCATGTAAATTATCTTGGGAAGCTGTGATGTCAATGACAGAAAATCATAACCCTAGATCACCCTGCTGAAGAATTATTATCATCCTTTGCTTAAAGGTATTCCAGCGGTATGCAATCATTCTGTGAGACAGTTTGAAATACGTGGGGCATCAAGGGATTTAATTTAATGTATGGAATGTTTCAGCCTATCAAAAACTAATTTCTTACTCATTTGGGAACAGTCTGAATGATGGTTAAAACATTAAATGGTTTTCAATTCAAGATGAATTCTGTTCCTTTATGCAAATGGGGATAATAGAAATGTAACATAAGATGGATGTGAGACAAAAGGAACTTATTCTTACTCCTGGTTTACAAATGAAGGAGCATTACGTTGCAATCATAAAACAAATGGGTGTCTTGAGTCCTTCCAGTTTTGGGGGAAACGGTCTCCATATATTCCAAACACAACACAGTTTTGTCATGTGTAAAGATATGTAGTCCTTCTTCCAGTTAGGAATACAAAAGGTTTATGGCATTGATTTATTATTCAAGTTTAAGTAAAGCACAATAAATACTTTTAACCTAGTATTTTACCTCTTGCTTATCTCTTTCTAGAAACTCCTAAGGTATCTATCTGGTATTAGAGATTCCAGCCTAGGACAGTTAGCTGGTGCCAAGGATAGAGTGCTAGACCTGGAGACAGGAAAACCTGCCTCCAAAATAGGCTTCAGATTCTAGCTTTGTTATCCTGGGCAAATCTCTTAACTTCTATTTGTCTTATTTTCCTCAACCACGAAAAAAGGATAATAATGGGATCTACTTCATATGGTTGTTATGAAGAACAATTAAGATAGTAATTGTAAAGCTCTTAGCATGGTGCTTGGCACATAGTAGGTGCTTAATAAATATTTGTTCCCTCTCCCATTGAAGATCACTGTATTTTCAACAGAGCATTTTAGTTCTGTTAATTTTTATTATTAATGACAGTGATAAAGTTGTTATACTTGTTGGTTAAAGATCTGGTTTTTAAAAGTCTTTTTTTGCTACTCAGCACAGCAGCAGCCCTTCTCTCTCCACAGCAGTCATCTACGACCTCTGACGCCCCAGCAAACATGTCAAAGGGACCCGCAGATGGCATTGATCTTGGCACCACTTACTCCTGTGTAGGAGTCTTCCAACATGGGAAAGTGGAGATCATTG
>NW_025384660.1:0-7238 GCF_016433145.1 Gracilinanus agilis
GAAAGAAAGAAGAGAGTGTGTATGGAGTCAGTGATGAATTGATGAATCTGAGCATGCAGGAAAACATTGTATAACCTTTGTATTGAGTTTAAATTGTATGAACATGGTGGGACAAATTTGCCAGAACAAAATATGTCATCTGGGGAAAAAAGAAAGGAAGAAAACTGGCTCTCTGGAATCCAATAAATTTATAATAATGTTATTCCATTTTTGTAAGGGTTTTATAGTATTGAAATCATTTTCACATACTTTGTTTTTCTCTTTTGATACTTATCACAGTGCTATGAATTGGCAGATCAGAAATTATTCTTCTTTGATAAATGAAAAGTTTTATATAGAGAAACTAAGTAACATACTCAAAGCTTCAAAGCTAACTGGTGACTGTAGTCATATGGTGGCGTATACTAGAACCCAATTCTCATGATCCCCTAAACATATTCTTTCTGGGTTATTGTAGTAAGATCTGGACATCCAGTCTTAGGAAAAACATTAATGTGCCTAGGTTAAAAAGACATTCTGCTACTTGAAGGAATTTGGACTTTTTAATCAAAGAAGACAAAATTTAATGAGCAGACTATTAAACTAAAGACAAAATAGACATGTTTTGCTTGGTTTCTTAAGGAAAAATTAGAAATAATGGGTTGACATTTTAAGAAGACAGGCCTGTATAATAAGAAGGACAGGGTCCTAACAGTTTGAGCTGGCCAAAAGGGAAATGGAATATATCCAGGGGGAATGTGTTCCCCATCAGTAGATATGTTCATTTGAACCTTGGTTGGACACTTGCTGGGGCTGCTATAAAGGGGATTACTGCTCAGGCACATGATCCTTGATTTGGAGATTCTACAAATTTCTTCAATGCTCTTTCTGACTCCAGCCTAGTTAAACTAGAGCTCAAAAAAGTCATCTCCCTTGGTTTTCCTATTGGAAATGAAGAGGAAAGACCATCAAAGGGATTGGCAGGTAGAGCTGCTTCCCAATGCATGGAATTCTGGCACTCATGTGTGTTCTCTCTAATACTTTTCTGCAAAGGGAAAAAGGGACACATTTCTGTTTGATGAACAAATATCCAATCCCAGGGATCATTTGGTATGGTTTTTTTCCAAAATTCAAAGGAAAAGTTCCAACTGCCTAACTTTCTCACCCATCAAATAGGCCAGCACAGAGACCTGTAGGTGTGGGAGACACAGAGAAGTATTGAGTCAACTGGAAACATCTGAATTCTGTTTCAAAAAGGTATTTTGGAACTAAGTAGTACAAACACAATTCCCAGGAGGGGAAGAAACAACACCTCCCAGTGTTCTCTATGCCCTCAGTAGAAGAGAACTTTGAAGAACTTGTATATGCAAGAGCCTCTACATTGAGGTCCAAAGTGGAAAGTTAAGTGTATGTGGCATCACTGCCCTGGCTACCTTTGAAAGCCGTATTCAGTGGCATACATGGTTTTTTGCTTTGGGGAGGGAATGGGCACCTCTTGGGCCCAATGGTAAAAGGTAGAGGCTTTTGTCAGCTGAGCTACTGGTTCATATTGAGAACAGAATCTTCTATAGTAAGACTGAGGGGTGCTATGTTGTGATTCATTATGGTAGTAACCAAGTAACCAATACCAACCAGACCCCAGGTGGAAACTAAAGGTCAGCCTAGTTAGGGAAAATTGGACCTCATTACTGGGCTTTGTGTAGGTGCTACAGTCTTCCCAGAAACAGGAGACTTGTAGCTGTCACAGGATGTCACATAGTATTTGACATTGAATTTCCTTTTCTTACATCTATTGGTGTGGGGTAGGGGGAAGAGGGTAGAGGGAGAATGTCTATGAGATTCCAATTCCACATCAGCAGCTACCTAATGGACACCTCCAATTGGATGGATACCCAGTGGGCATCCCAATTTCAACATATTTGCGAAACAGAATTCATTCTTTTTCTTTTTCTTCCAAAACCATGCTTTGTCCCAATGTCTCCATTTTTAATCTTCCTGGTCCAGATTAAAAATCTTTGACTCATCCACAACTCCTCACTCTCCCTAACCTCATTATATCCAATCAATTGCCAAGTTTCGTTATAGCTACCTCCAAGACACTTCTCATATCTGCCCTTCTTCTCACCATTCATACAGCTACAAACCCAGTTCTTGCCTTCATCATCACCTCCTGCCTGAACTATGGCAGTGGACTCTATTTGATCTCTCCCCTCTTTAATCAGTTCTTCACATAACTATCAAAATGATGTACACTTAAAGGACAGATTAACCATATCGCCCCCATTAAATTATTTTTGTTGATTTTATGTAAAATAGCCCTGTGGACAGTTTAGGCTGTTAAAAGGGGCTGTTGTGTAAAGATGTTAAGTAAAGGGAATTCCCTTCCCCCCTGCCTTCCGCGGTGGTCCACCTACTTCCCCGCATCCCCATTTTGTGTGCTTATTGGATATTACCACACAGGTGAGGCATGCAGGAAGATAAAAGAAATGTTATGAGCCACACCTGGTCTTTCTATTCCCTTGGAGGTCGAAGTGGAGCACCATGACTGAGAGAGATAGCCATGTAGAGAACCATGTGATCAAGGTTAGGTTAGATTAGGCTTAAATCTCTATATATCTGCTTTCTCTATTTCAAGTGATTATTAATAAACTCTATGGAAAATAAAAACCTTGGGTTATTAATTTAAATCTAACAATGTCAGTGAACTGTTGTATAAAGAAAAAGGATTAAATCAGTTTATAAAGGATGAAAGGTATTTTCCCTTTTGGATATAAACAGCTGATCTATAAAAAGATTAAAAAATAACTTCTATTTGTTAAAGCATACCATTTAAAGTGCTTTCAGAAAAAAAATGTGTAAGAGACAAGTTACTAGTATATCCAAATGCAGATCTGAGTGGAGAGAAATGACTAAAATGACAGAGGATTGTGGTCCCTCAGCTCATATTTTTTAAAATATTTTTAGAGTTTGAGTTGCTAAAACTAACAAAATAGCAAATCAAAAACCTACTACATTTGTATATATTTTGTATTTATTGGTATATATTCCTGTTTTTTTCCCTAATCAAATGTTAGCTTCTTAAAGATAGGGATTATTTCTTTTTCTTTGTATATCTATTGTCTAGAGATAAACGAACACTTACTTATGTCTGTTGATTGGTTGATTGAAAGTCAGTACAGATTTATAATTTGTCCTACTTTAACACCTTCTCGTCTCTCATATTTAAAACTTAGGGATCATCTTTGACTCACCTGTATCCATTATCTTTATTTCCAATCAGTTACCCACTCTTATTGATTCTAACTCTGCTCATTTACCTTTGGTGTCCAACCCAATTCTGTCCTCTGGCTGCAGGAATCATGTACAATGGCCTCACACCAGTAAAGCCATCTTGGCAGATGGGCTAAACCAGATTGAGAGTAACTGATAAGTCCCAAACCTCTTGGGGAGCAAGAGAAATATCTCTTCTAAGCATGAGAAGACTTCCCCTGTTAGAGTGGGCAGATAAGTACAATTTGTTTCATTGGCCATGAAAGTGGCTGACACAGGTTTTGTGGAGCACTTGGAACTTGGTCAGACATTGAAGATACCACTACATCCTATGCCATCACCAATCATCTTGACTTTTGTCCTGCCACTGGACTTTGATGACTCTGGAAGAAAGAACAGAGCAAAGCTGATGACTGTATGCAACTCTGCTTCGCTTAAATCTAATTTACAAATAAGTCACAATATCACCCTCATGATGTCATTGGTCTTCTTAAAACAAAGGAAGAATGACAACTTCTGCAATATTCTTCACTCTGTCATCTTCTTTCAGTTCCTACTGTGACCACTCTAGATAAAAGTTCTCACTACGGTACCTTGACCTCAAAATAGGAGAGCAAAACATGATGAAGCTATGGAATTATATCTGTTCTATCACTTCTTATCTGTATTATAATGTTGGTATTTATTTATAGGATTATAACTTTTTTGTGGGAGGCTGTAGGTTTGTTTGGTTAAGGTGAAAATTAGGAGAGGAATTATTCCATCCTCAAACTCTCACCCTTAGGATATGAGACTAGCCATCTCCTTTCATTGTGCATAATCTACTCTCCAGGCACTCCACACCTTCAGAGAGAAGTCTCTTCGAGGGAAAATAAGGGGAATGATGGGAAATGGCCATGTGGTTCACCAGCCCTCTTCCCAAGCAGCAATGACGATTAACTCACTTTCACCTTCTTTACTCACTTTGGGATAGTTACTAAAATTAGTAAATCAATATAATTTTCTCTTATATTGCTCCTGAGCCTCAAGTAGACATCCAGATATACCCACAACTCGCTTTCACCAGTATCCTTTGGCAACTCCTCATTCACAAGCAATATAACACACAAATCAAAAGAATTTATCTAAAGTTATCTAAAATAGTCCAGTCTTAAAGTAATCACTAAATCAGGAATCCTAAACAAGCTTAAAGAACAGAAAAATTTTGACGTAGGAAGCAACTCTTTCAGACAGAAAGAGAAGGAAATAAAAAGTAATACTTCATCATCTACATGAATTTTTTTGTTGGAGGAAATTTTCAACTGATGAGACATTCTAACATCAGCATCTTGTCTGACCTTGGTAGGAAAAGGCAAAAGACACAGTGAAATCTAATAATACTCAACACTAGTCATGCTGCATTGCCCATTATCCTCTCTTCCTTGAACTCTCTGACCTAACTCCAATGGAACCACACACTTGAATTCCTTCTTCTCAGCCATCTCTGCCAATGTTGTGAGACTACCATGGAGTAACAAGAATCAGGTCAATATGGCTCCTTTACCTCCTCTCCTACAACTTCATCAAAACTCTATTTACTCTCTCACTTCTTGCTTCTGGAGTTCCTTACTACCAACAATGCTGTCTCCTTAAGAATCAGTCCCTCTTGAACTCATGAGTCATTATAGGTCAAAGAATTCCATTGCAGACAGAAGAACTTTTATTCCCAGCTATAAATATTTTTGGTAGAAAGAATAACAAAGAGGATTATAAACGTGAAAATTACCTTAGAGGCCCTCTAAACCAACCTCTTCATTTTATAGATGAGGAAAGTGGGGTCCGGGATGTTAAATGACTTACCCAAAGTCATACATGTAATAAGCAGCAGACCTGAGATTAGAATTGAGGACTTCTGACTACAAAGCCAGTGTTCTTACTACTATTTCATGATATCTCTCTCCAGTTTTCCATTCCTATTGTATAAATAGAGATTTTGAACCTCAGACTGCATCCCCCATAAATCCTTAATATTTCCCAGAATTCCCTTTAATCCGTTCTGCGCCTCCATGTTTGCGTGGTCATGTTATTGTTTTATAGTTGGCTATAACTCCTCCCTCTCTTTTTTGGTTCCTGGGAGAGAGCTGGTAGTCTCTTTTGTTAGTTTATTATTAATAAAACTTTATAAAATATAATATTTAGTTATTGAATATTAATTTTAAAATCCACACTATGGAAATCACCGGGCAGTGTAACATTTAGCATGCTACCTTGATGATATATTGGGGACATAAAGACAGCTAAGCTGTGCAGTGGATAGAAGACTGTACCTGAAATCAAGAAGACATGAGTTCAAATCTCACCTCAGCCATTTATTAGTTGTGAAACCCTGAGCAAGTCACTTAACCTCTGCCTGATTCAATTTCCTTATCTGAAAAATGGGAATAATAATAACAGTACCTACCTCCAAGGGGTATTGTGAGGTTCAAATGAGAGCATGTCTTTGAAGTACTTATAACAGTGCATGACACATAGTAGGTACTATTTAAATACTATTATTGTCGAGTCAGGCCTAGAGATGGGAGGTCCTAGGTTCAAATCCGGGCTCAGACACTTCCCAGCTGTGTGACCCTGGGCAAGTCACTTGACCCCCATTGCCTACCCTTACCACTCTTCCACCTAGGAGCCAATACACATAAGTTAAGGGCTAAAAAATAGATAGATAGATAGATAGATAGATAGATAGATAGATAGATAGATAGATAGATAGATAGATAGATGAATAAATAAATAAATGCTATTATTGTCATGAAGGAATAGTTTAAATTCTTCACAGCTCCTAACCTGACCAAAAAAACTGTACTAGTAGTGATGACATTTTCCTGCTTCCTCATCTTTATTCATGCTGCCACATAGGGTTAAAAGCCAGCTGTAAAGAATCAAACAGAAATGAGTCAGTAAATACTACTTGGATGGCTGGGGAAATACATTTGAGAAGGGAAGGAAAGAACCAAGCTATCAAATCCAAAGGAACAATTGGGAACTAAAGCTGGTTTGGAATCAAATGAGCAGAGCAGCCAATGTGGAAGGAACAACACAGAAGAATTTAAACTGGAAGTAAGCAGTCAGGAAACCAAGGAAGAAGACGTGTTAGTACCCAACAGAGAATGCCTGTATGCATCTTCCCCTTAAGAGAGGAAGAAAGGGAGTCCATACTAGCCACGTTGCCTTCTATGTCTTGAAGAGAATGGTCAACTGGGATTTGAGGAACAGAAATCATCAGCTATGCCAAGGTGGGCAATGAGCAGCGAGAGGTGAGATAGATCAGCAGTGAAGGGAACAGTAGAGACATAGAGGTGGTAAAGCCAAAAGGCAGTGAGTGGATTTATTTGCCTGGAGACAGAATGGTCTTCTAACTTTCATAATGGGTGATCAGAGAAGTGATTCCTTCTAGAGAACCATGCCTGGCTGTTTATCTACAGCCACTCCTTTTATATCTCCTGTTGGCTTTTGTACATGACCGTGACTTCTTGGGTAATGGCTTGTAGGTATCCTTAGACATGTTCACTTCTCTGCTCAGAAATCTTCGGTGGCTCCTAATTGCCTTGTATTAAGTTAATATTTCTTTGCCTGACATTCATGACCTGCCACAATCTGATTTCACCATACTCTTCCAGTCTGTGTGAAGGGAACCCCCCTCCCAGGATCACATGGCTGGGGTCCTACCTGTGTACTGTGTGCACTCCAGCATGGCTCATGGGAGAGGGACCTAGACACATTGACTCAGAAAGGATCAGGGTTAGAATCAGGGTAAAGGAGAAGTTATAAAAGAAGGGGTTGGAGGCAGCTGGGTAGCTCAGGGGATTGAGAGCCAGGCCTAGAGACAGGAGGTCCTAGGTTCAAATATGACCTCAGACACTTCCCAGCTGTGTGACCCTGACCAACTCACTTGACCCCCATTGCCTACCCTGGAAGGAAGGAAGGAAGGAAGGAAGGAAGGAAGGAAGGAAGGA
>NW_025384661.1:0-4671 GCF_016433145.1 Gracilinanus agilis
CCTCTCCTCTCCTCTCCTCTCCTCTCCTCTCCTTTTCTCTCTTCTTTCCCCTCTTCTCTTATCCCCATCTCTCTTCTTCTTTATCACATTTCCTTTCCCATCATGGGATGGGAAGGCAGGGAGGTATCATGACCATCCTATCAAATATGCACAATCAAGCAAAACAAATTCTCCAATTGGCTGTGCCTAAAAATGTGGGTATTATTTTGCATTATGAGTTCTTCTCTTCTCTGTCAGGTGGGAAGTAGGATTACTTCATCAAGGAGTTCTGATGGGTCACTGTGTTGATCAGAGTTCTTATGTCTCCCAAAGTTGTTGGTCTTTACCATGTTCTGGTTATGGTAAAAATTGTCCCCTTTTCCTGTCTTCATTCTGTGTCAACTTATAGAAGTCTTTTTTTTTTTTTTTTAATATATAAGCCCTTCCCTTCCCTCTTAGAATTAGTACTGTGTATTGGTTCCAAGGCAGATGAGGGATAAGGTCTAGGCAGTAGGGGGTTAAGTGAGGCCATATTTTGAATATTACTCTCAATCCACTGAGTCACCTAATTGTCCTCTATAGAAATCTTAATAGGTTTTTCTGAAACCATCCCTTTCATCGTCTTATGGCAAAAATAATATTTTCTTTTCTTCACATACGATTATTTTTCATTGCCTTAGTGTGGGTCCCTTCCTTCATGTATAGTTCTTGGTCACCACAAAAATTGCTGCTCTAAATCTTTTTATACATGATTCCATTTTTTTCCCTTTCAATTCTTTGTTTTTTATTTGCTTCTCTGCATATCTTTTCCTCTCTCTCTCTCTCTCTCTAGATTGTAAGCTTCTAGAGCACAAGGATAATTTTTGTTTTTCTCTTTGTATCTCCAGTGTCTAGGTCAGCTAAGTGACACCATAGTGTACAGAGCTCTGGGTCTAGAGTTAGTAAACTCACCTTCCTGAGTTCAAATCCAGCTTCAGATAGTTATGAGCTGTGTGACCATGGGAAAGTCACTTATCCAAGTTTGCCTCCGTTTCCTCAGCTGTAAAATGAGCTGGAGAAGGAAATGGCAAACCACTCCAGTATCCTAGCTATGTGACCCTGGGCAGGTCACTCAACTCTCTTTGCCTCAGTTTCCTCACCTGTAAAATGAGCTGGAGAAGGAAATGGCAAACCACTCCAATATCTTTGCCAAGAAAACCTCAAATAGGGTCACGAAGAGTCTGAAAAGAATGAATAACAGCAAAATTTCTAGACGTTAGTGGCCCCGTGGCAGGCAGTTAATAAATGCTTGTTTCACTGAATTGATTTGAATTACATCTGATCATTGGTGCTGGGTTGATAATGAAGGCACTGGATGAAGAATGAAGAGTTTCTTTATTTAAAATCTTGTGGCTTAGCTCTGGTGCTTAGGCTAGTCAGACCATTAGTTGGAAACTTTGAGCTGCTTGACAGTTTAAAATCCTAAATTTCCTTTAAACTTGAGCTTGGCTTTGGAGTGAGGAGAGAGGTGGGGGAGAAGGGATTATATGGGGCTCTCTAAAGGGTTTTCCACAAAACCCTTTTGCTTTGTAGAGATGGCATTTGATGAAGGATGGAGGAGCCTCCTTGGCAGCTCTGGCTTTGCTTGGCTGCACCTCCCGTTGGCCCTTGGTCAGGTAATAGCACGACTCTCTTCCAGCCTATGGTACTTCCTTACTAGACACTGTTTGACTTTTATTTTTTATAATAATCCTGCCTCCATCATCACTTAAGAACATCAAAAGACCTTCACTAAACCTCCCGATTTTACTTTTACTCACTGGACGTGAGGCGGAGTTATGCAGGAAGAGCCGAGGCGCCATGTTCTACTTCATTCTGAACTGGACGTAGATTTTTCTGCAGATCTGGAAAACTTAGCTGGCTGGACTCTGCTTGGCCATACAGAGTCTTTCCTTCTAGAGAAGATGAATTCAGAACTCAATTATGAGAGACTGAGTGAATGAAGATTATATTTTCATCCATTTCCTACTAAAGTAGATATAAAGAAATCAAATGAATGAGAATGAATATTGAGTAATAGAAAAATAGAAATATAATATAAAAATATATAATATATTTAATATATGTGATAATGATAAAATAGAATAGTAGAAAAATAGAATATAATAGAAAAATAGAAAAAAAATAGTCATTCTAAGTTCTTTTCTTGAATCTGTGACCTTCAGAAGCTCTTATTCCTGGGGGCAGCTGGGTGGCTCAGTGGATTGAGAGCCAGGCCTAGAGATGGGAAGTCCTGGGTTCAAATGTGACCTCAGACACTTCCTACCTATGGAACCCTGGGAAACTTACTTAACCCCCATCTGCCTTGGAACCAATACATAATATTGATTCTAAGATGGAAGGTAAGCGTTTAAAAAAAAAAAAAAAGGAAGAAACTCTTATCATATATCTCCTTATCCTTATTATTATTTTATTATTTAAATTCTTACCTTCTATCTTAGAATTGATTCAAGTATTGATTCTCCAGCAGAAGAGTGGGAAGAGCTAGACAATTAGAGTTAAGTGACTTACCTAGAGTCACACAGCTAGGCAGTGTCTGAGGCCAGGTTTGAACCCAGGATCTCCCATCTCTAGGTCTGAGCCTCAATTCATTGAGCCACTCAGCTGCCCCCAATAGCCTCTTCTTTCAGAGGGGTATGTGTTGGGTGGAGGAGGGAAGATGGTGGGAAACCACTGATTAGAGTATATAGTTATTGAGTTTGAATTTCTCAACTTCTCACCTCCTGCTTTTTCTCTTTTCTTCAGCTCAAGCCGGGACAGAACAGCTGCCGAGACAGCGACAGTGAGAGCGCCAGCGGAGAATCCAAGGGATTCCACCGGACCAGCTCCAGGGAAAGACTTAGTGATGTAAGTAAAAATAAAACAAACATAACAACCAAAAACTGAAGAGCCAGTGACTTGGGGTTCTCTGTTCGGCATCCACCACGTCCGTTCGGTTCCCTTGATCCTTTCCAGCCCTATTTATGATGTCCAGTCTATAATCCTAGATTTTGCAGGCCACAGAGGAATTGGAACTTCCAGCTCAGTTTTTGATCTTGATGTTTAGTAAGGCCGGAAGAGGGTTGCTTTAGTAACACGAGAGCCACCTCTTGCATCAAGGAAAGAAGCAACTGAAGGACAAGGAACTATGAGGGGAATAGCCAACTGGAGGGTCCACTTAGAGATCTCTGTACTTTGGCGAGTTATTTTTTTCCTCCTTCTCTCAAGTATAATGTAAAAAGTGGAATGATAATACCTTTTTTCCTCTCGCTTCTGTGGGATATTTGTGCTATGATTTGCACATAGGGGAGATGGGAGTTTTCTGAGAAGTGAGCTATGTAAACACGAAGCATTTTTATTACTGTAATTCTACTCCTGGAATTTTGATTATAGGTCAGGACCCTTCCCAGTGCATTGTCCTCCCTTTCGTGTGATATTTTGGTAGCAATGAGCCAGAGATGTTGGCTCTGCGAGGATGATCATCTCTTTTCTTGTGGTCAAAAGTGTCCAGTGAAATCACAAAGGATCATAGCTCTGGGCTGGCAGGGGCCTCCGAGCCAACATGGTCTCTCCGTCTCATTTACAGATGAAGACACGGAACCTCCGGGGGATGGAGGCTCTTGCCTAGATCACCTTGGTCCCAGGGACCAAATGTGCTTTCTCAGACTCCAGAGTCAGGGCTCTTTTTGGTATGTGTAGCCACTCCGTCTCCTCGTATAAGCACTGAAGACTGATCTTTGCTTTCATTGTCCTCCCAGCTCTGGTTAAGAGTCAAGATGTAGAATACATGAAGTTTTATGTGGAGGAATTTATGAGACATCCAGAGCAAATCCTTTGTACTCCCTGCCTCTAACTCAGAACTCAACAAGGCTTAGGAAAAGAAAGGCCACTTGGAATCACAGGAGTTGCAGTAGGCGGGTCAGTTGTAAGGAACTGAATGAAGTGTGAAGCCATGGCAGGATCTCGTGACTCCACGTGGGTCACTTGCGTGGCGATGTCCATCATGGATGGACTCAAAGGCCAGGCTGGGAAGATCTTCAGTGCAGGACTTTGCTGGGTTCCTCAGCCAGCTTTAGCCTTGCTTCAAATGAATTTAATTGTATCGGTCTTCAGGAACCCACAATTGGAATCTGCCAAGAGGAGGTCCTTGACAGCTCAGATTCTTACACTAATCTGATCAGCAGGCATTATTCAAAGAATGGCGCCCACATTGCCCACATGCCAACTGCAGCCACCTTAATGGTTATTCATTTAGCATGGAGCAAAATGCCTCCCCCCACCACCAAAAAAAAACCCAACAAAAAAAAGTACAAAGTTTGTGCTCAGACAGAAACTTCTAAGTTAGTAGAACGGAACATTACAATGACTTTACAAACATTTCTTAAATTCCTACTTAGTGCCAGGCCCTTTGCTAGCCACCGGATATACAAATGGACAAAAAGAAAATGCTCTGTTCTCCCTGAGAGTTTATATTCTATAAGGGGAGAGGGCAAGTACATATATGTATACAGAAAAAAAAATAGATTTAAAATAAATACAAGAGAGTTTCTGCCTCTTCCCTCTTTTTCTTATACCCAGAGATTGAAAATGCCTAGTATATGGTAAGGTCTTAATATATATGTGTGTGTGTGTGTGTGTGTGTGTGTGTGTGTGTGTGTGTGTGTGTGTGTGTGT
>NW_025384662.1:0-2999 GCF_016433145.1 Gracilinanus agilis
CTCTCTCTCTCTCTCTCTCTCTCTCCTCTTCTGTCTCTCTCTCACTTGTCTTTGTCTGTCTCTATGCCTATCTTTCTCTGGTCCTCAGAATTCTTATCTATACATTCCCACTAATAATACCAATCCTCACCACAATCATGATGATCTTCTGCTAGAAAGAGGATAAGGAACTCATACATGAGGAAACTCCCTCTCCCTGCACAGATCAGCAACTTCTCTGCCACTCATAGTTGTTAGCATTACAGACTTTCGTACGGCACTGAGAAGTGACTTACCCAAGATCTCAAAGCTAATATGTGTCAGAGGTGGTCCTTGCCCCAGGTCTTTCTTACCCAGAAACCAACTCTTTATGCTTCACCCCACTCTGTCTCTCCTCATCTTCATCTTCATCAGCATCACCATTGATATAGGCTTAAAGGTTTTGCAATCATCTCATTTGAGCATTACCTCCAGGGGCTGCCATGATCATCAAAAGAGATAGAGTCAGCCGCTCCACAAACATTGGTTTAGAACCCATTAGAGGCCAGGTTTTGTGCTAGGGGCTAGATGTAAGAGTGCCCTATAAAGTGTTCTACAGATAGGTTATTTGGGTTTTATCATTTACCTAATTATTCATCTACAGCCTGAAAATCTCTTATTCAGATACTGGATTAGAGATTCTTAAAGAATGATAATAATAAGAGATTCCACCTACATAGCACTAAGGTTGGAGAATTAAAAAGACTGTGTATTGGTTCCAAGGCAGAAGAGCAGTAAGGTCTAAGCAATGGGGTAACTTGCCCAGGTTCACACCGTAGGGAGTGTCTGAAGTCAGATTTGAAGCTAGGACCTCCTATCTCTAAGCCTGGTTTTCAACCCACTGAGCTACCCACCTGCCCCCCTGGAGAATTCTTTACAGCCATTATTTCATCAACTAGTGATATGGAACAGTAGCTATTGGGAAAGCCTGGGCATAGAAATGGAGGTCTGTGAACCTTCTGCCTAGAGAAAATAATTAAACCCAAGGGAGATGATGAGGTCCTCAAGAAAGAAAGGCCCTGTTCAAAGCCATGGCATATGACCAGAGTTAGAATCTGGCTGATCCAAAGGAGATGGAAGGTATGTGGTCAGAGAGGTTAGAGGAGAATCAGGAGAGAAGAAGGTCAAAAAAACTCAAAGAGAAAAGCATATATTTGCAAGACCAGAGGGCGGTCAACAGGCCGAATTTTGCAGAGAGGTCAAGAATGAACAAACGAATGAATGAATGAATGAATGAATGACAAAAGATTATCATATTTGGTGGCTGAGGATCATCCCTAGCATTGGAGGAAAGAATTTTAGTTGAGGGAAAAGATCAAAAGGTAGCCAGTAAATGGGTGAGAAGTGAGAGAGAGAGAGAGAGAAGAGAGATTAAATAGCTTTTCCTTGGAGTTTGACTGTAAAGAGAAAGAGCAACATAGAATGATACCCTGAGGAGTTGGTCAGGTTAAATGAGACTTGTTTGTTCATTTGTTTGTTTGTTTTAAGGGTTGGGGAGGCTGAGGGGCCTTCCTAGACAGTCAAAAGTGGTTAATAGATTGGGAGAAATTGAAGATTTGAGGAAGGGTTGCAGGAGCACTCTGTGGTAGAGGAGGAGAGCTGAGATCTAGGGTACAACTTTAATGAGAAGGGCCACGTCATCATCAGAGAGTGGAGACAAAGAGGAAATGAAAAAGGTTCCTGCCAGTGGTTCTGAGATATGAGTAAGAGAGAAGTGTCAGTCCAAGGAGATTTGCCTTGATTTTCTCAGCAAGTTATGATGTGGGAGACCCTCTACTGATAGGATAAGGTGAGAAGGCATTATGGGAGAGAAGATTTAGAATAGCTGATCTGGTGAATGAGCTAGATATTCAGTTAGAGAGTAGTAGAATTGCCATGCACCGGTGAGGGTCCAGATGAGATAATGTATCATAAGTTTGTAGTGGATCTGATCAGTATAACGTTATGTATCACCATTGGGAAACACCAGAGCCAGAGGGAAGGAAGTGAGTGGTGGGAGGATTTCAGGGTTGGAACAGGCTAAGACAGGAATAGCCATAGGACAAAAGAGAAAGGGATTTGAGAGGAGAGAACAGTGTAAGACTGAACCAATGTACTATTGGTTAACTCTAGGATCAAGACTGGAAAGTGAGGAAAGAGGAGCAAGGGCAGAGAAGATGATCTGGATGAGTATTGAGGGGGAGAGGAAACTGGAGGTGGCAATATGGCCAAATAAAAGGTTTAGAAAGAAGGAGACATAGGAAGAAATGGAATGGAATAAGGTTATGACTGGTTAAGGGAATTTTAGAATTTTTTTTAAACCCTTACCTCCAATCTTGGAGTCAATACTGTGCATTGGCTCCAAGGCAGAAGAGTGTTAAGGATAGGCAATGGGGGTTAAGTGACTTGCCCAGGGTCACACAGCTGGGAAGTGTTCTGAGGCCAGATTTGAACCTAGGACCTCCCATCTCTAGGCCTGGCTCTCCATCCACTGAGCTACCCAGCTGCCCCTTAATTTTAGAATTCTTGATCAAGAAAGTGGAACACTTGGGTGATGGCAAGACAGGATAGGGGGATGGTTTGACCATCTCTGTGGGTGGCTGGCATAGAGTCAAGGTGTAGGTAACTCAACAAGGAACTGGGAGGCCGGTATCTATGGGAACATAAATATGGATTTTGAAGATCTGAAGATTTGAGGTCTTATTAAGACATCATATTTGACTTTTTTCCCTTTTTTTATTCTGAATTTAAAAATTTTAATGACAAAAATATAATGACATTTTCCACATTCAGAGTAGAAATGTAAAAAGAGAATTGTTATGAAAGATCTTTGTTATGTAGATCTTTAAATATATAATAACTTCAGCCTGTAACTTTCAAAGCTGTCTTGTTTTTGCTTCTTTCTGGATTTTTTTTTCTTTTCTCTGAAATTAAAAAAAATAATCTTCAATGATACATTCTTTTTCTTCCTTCCTTCCTTTTTTCTTCCTTGCTTCCTTCTT
>NW_025384663.1:0-7569 GCF_016433145.1 Gracilinanus agilis
GTATATAATAATAATATGAGCAATTTTCTTACTTCTTCACTAAAACTCCATCAAATCAGGAAATTTTTTTAAAGCATTTCTTCCCCATGCCTACCAGAGTTCTACATATTTATAGAAGCTTTAGACTTCTAAAATTAATTCAATATCTGGATGATCATATGATTAATTTTGTTATTACAGGATGAACTCTAGTTTTCTCTTCATTATGCTTTTTAACTTCTGGAGCTTGGGAGGTAACTTCTGGAGCTTGTGGGGTTGGATTAGTTCTATTCTGTGTACAGGTGAACTATCCATTTCTGTCAAGTAGGTTAGAAAATACAAAATCAGAGTTGGAAAAAACCTTATTGTTTTTCTAGTCCTGGTCATATGTGAAAAAAAAAAAACTGAGTTAAACACATCTGACAAATGATCATCCAGCCATACTTTGAGAGAAAAGTCACTACTCTTCAAGCAATGCATTTCATTTTGGGATAGCTTTAATTGTAAGGAAGTTTCCCCTTACATCAGGTCTAAATCTGCTTCTCTATCACTTCTACCTATTACTTCTTATTCTGTCTCCTGGTGCTATGAAGAACAAATGAACAAATACAGTCCTTCAACATTAGAGTTCTTTAAATACTTGAAGATAACTATCAATTTCCCTTTCCCAAGTTAAATATCCCTACTCCCTTCGAGAGATCCCACATGACAAAAGCTAGTGACCATTGTTTTCCCTCCTCTAGATGATCTCAAATTTATCCTAGTACTTCCTAAACTGTGGTATGTAGAACTGACCAAAGGCCACAAAGGAAGTAGGACCAGGGATCTTAGAATGTAAGTCTTTGGCCTTGATGCCATCATTCCAAAGATGGAAAAAAAAATTAAACAAAATTCTCAGGCTTTCTTCTTCCTTCTTCCATTTCTCTCATAGTATAACCCTCCCCCTTCAGAAAAAAAATTATTGATTCTCTCCTTATTTGTCCACTTTTCCCTCTTTCCCACTACTGTGTATCTCTTCCCTTCCCTCTCCTTTTGTCCTCCAATTTCCCTTAAACCTCTTTGAGAAAATAATCAAGATAAACCTCGTGGCCAATAATATACATATATATATGTATATATATATGAATGTGTGTATATAAAGAATATACATGTTAATATATTTATATGTATATATTTTTGTATGAATCCCTATATCTCCACATTTCTTTCAACTTAAGTAGTGGCATTATATATGTCAATAATTTGGGGACTTATAAGTTATTGCCTCATACTAGCTATTTTCATGTATATCTCTGTTCTTTTAAATAAGTATAGAATCTAAGCTCTTTAAAATTAAGGTTTTTATTTATTTATCATATTTATTCATTATGTTATTTTCATATCATATATCCCTAACACTTAACAAAATATGTTATATACGGTATATATATGTGTTTCATGAATTAAATTAAATTGTAATTGTGAACACATTTTTTAAAAGCTACCATTGCTATTTCACCTTACTCAACCCGTAGAAGTTTTCATATATACCAAATCTCTTAAGTGTGCTTCAGGGTTTACTCTGCATGAAGTGAGATGTATGTTTAAGGGCAAAATACATTGATGTTAAAATACCTGCAGCACCTGAAAGCATTTGCCCCATCGTAATTTTGTTCCTGTGGCATTTCACCTTATTAATTTTAATCACTTTCTGTGTAATGGTGAACTCATAAGAACTTCTAAGAGAATAATAGCATAACCACATTAACTACTGTTAATTTAAAGGCTTGCCAACACTTGTGTTGAAAAAAATTAAGAGCAACCCATATAGAAACAATGAAACAACTCGATATTTCAACTGGAAAGCTGAGTAAAAATACGAACTGATTAAATGTTAGTGCTGGAAAGGCATTAGACATCTTTTCATATTCCTTCACACGTTACAGTTAAGAAAACTGAGCCCGAGAGACATTTACAAGAACTCCAGTCTTACCACTCCCAATCCAGTGCTCCATCCACTATGGCAAGCCTTCCATAGGAACTTTTATTTGAGATTTATGACCATCAGCAAACCAACTGCATTTTCTGTTTGTATAAAGTCCTATCGCAATGCCTAATTGTATCCTGTAATTTTGTGTGTGTGATGCCTAATCAACTTATATGCTCATCATGAGACATTTGGCTACAAGGTTACATATGCACATACTTGTATGTGTATTTGTATACACACAATACACATAGATACAAAAAAACAGTCATTTTATTTTTATTAGAATATGCATGTATAGATACACACATGTATGTGATTCATAAAAATAGTATAAATGAAAATAATTCATATGTGTAATTTACATGCAACAAATATACTTTTATCTATCTATATAACTTATAATTATACATGCACACATATTTATTATAATAAGTATTTTGGTAAGAATTCTTCATCTTGTATAATGGCTCACTTAGAACTTGAGGAATCAAATCAAATGACTGAATAAAACTATATCCTAATACCCTCAGGTAAGAACAGTTCTCAAAGTGATTAAATGTAGTGCATAAAGATGAAAGCCCATAGCAAAAAGGTTAAAAGCAGTTGGCAAATTGGTTAACTGGGGTCTCTAGAGCTCCCCACTAAAGTTTTTTTAATTTAAAATTTTAATTTTAATTTAAAATTTTAAAATTAAAAAAAATTTTAATTTAAAAATTTAATTTAAAAAAATAAAAAATTATTTTTATATTCTTCCTGACCAAAGTTCTGGATCCTAGATAAATCCATCCGGGAGTAAATTAATGTAAACTACATCAGATCTTCCTTACAACTTCCTTGCTTGAAATAGTCCAAACTGCTATTAAAGGAGTATGAGTCTGTGAGAGTTGGAGAAGAGGTTATGTAACACTTACTCAATTCCATCAATATCCTAGCCCAAAACAATTCATGAAATAGGTGGAAAAAATGTACAAAATGGTCCTTGGTTCTATGTATTTTCCTTCTTGTTTTATAATGGTGGCAGCAGATAGGTGGGAAAAGAGGTTAAGAGGGTACTTAAGAATTCCATTCTGAAAAACGCTAATAATAATAATAATAATAATAATAATAATAATAATAATAATGAAAACTAGAATTTAATAGCACCTACTCTATACCAGTACTAAGCATTGTACAAATATCTCATTTTATCCTCACAATAATCCTGGGAATTAAGAATTATAATTATCCTTATCTTACAGTTAAGGAAACTGAAACAAATAGAGGTTAAGTGACTTGCCCAAGGTTACTTGCCAAGAAAGTTTTTTAGGTCATAGTTGAACTCGGGTCTTTCTTACTCCAGCCCAGTACGCAATCCATTTCACTACCTGGCTAATTCAGTTCAAGGATGCAATAGAAATTTTAGATAACAAAATCCCTGTTTTTGTGTAACCTATAGTTTAGTAGAGGAATATATTTGAACAATTAATATTACAAAATGTATTATTTTCATCAGGTTCAAAAACAATGTCATCTGAGCTCTGAGTGCGTAAATTTATTAGTGTCTTGAATTATAATAAAAGATTTCATAGAAGATTTTATTTCTCATTTATTTGGGCTAAGTGATGAATAGAAATACAACAGATGAGTGGATGAAAGGATGGTGCCATTTCACATTTTCAGAAATAGGGTACAACCTGAGGAAAAGGAAAGAGGCAGGGTATATGCAGAAACGGAGAATAAAATTTGAATGGAGAATGGTGGAAAATGAAAAATGAGGAGGAAAATGGTATAAAATGCAATAAAGCAAAATAGGGAATATAGGGCCAGATTGTAGAAGGCCTAGAAAGCCAAGTCCTTTTTCTTTGATCTTTACTTGCTAGGCAATAGGGAACTACTAAAATTTTTTGAGTAAAAAAAATGACCAGATTTGTGCAAGAATCTAGAAAAAGGGAGTCATTGTCTAACAATATATATTGTTCTTTTTTATTTTATAGTTTGGAATTAAATGCCCCAAAAGAGCATTTCTTTTCAGGTAGCAGAACACAAAAAGGACAACTCTCAAGAAGCTGTTCATCTCTATATTATAAATGTAATCTTCAAGGTCAAATAAGCAGTGGATATCATAAAAGCTGAAATTAACTTTACTGTAAGAGACAGAGATTGATTGGTTACAAATATAGTAGTCATTATAGAATTAGCTATTTGTGTCCAATAATATCAATGTCTTTTAAGGAAAAAAAAGTTAAAGTAAACACCAAGTTAGAAAAAAAGATAAAGATTAGAAGGAGGCACTTAAGATTATCAAAGGAGTTAGAACTTGATCTATTTATATAAGGATCAACTGTGAAAATTTGAATAAAAGTAAAGGAATTATCACTTCCTAGAGAATTTTAACTGATATAAAAGAGTTGTTATGATAAAAAGGGCAAAAAGTCCAGGAAAGACTTACATCTTTATTAAGTTAAGGAAGATGGCTGCCAATAGAATCAGCTTTTAGTACAGGGTTATTTGGAAACACTGTGGAAACATAAAGTGATACGAAGGGATGAAAATGTTTCACATTACTCTAAAAAAGGCAAGAATTATAATCATGATTTCAGCTAAAACAAAAATAATAACTGATGTAAGGATGGACAAACAAGGAAATTATATTTGCTTAACTTCATTAACACTGACAAAACCACATTATAATATGACATGCCAGAAATGGAATATTATCTTAAGCTCTTAAAAGAAAAGCTAAGCAAAATGCAAAAATACACTGGTGGTAACACAGTAAATGTAATAGAGTTTAATATTTTTCTCTCAGAATTGGATAAATCCAAAAAAAACATAAACGAGATAGAAATTAGCAGGCTATATTACTGAAAATGAGATTTTTGATGATTAATAAAATATTAAAGAATATATAAATTTCTTGGTATTTCATAATTCCTTTCTGATTATTTTGTGTTAGGTCATAAAGGAATTAAAAATGCAAAAATGAGAAATGATAAACACATCTTAGCAATTCATAAAATAAATATGAAAAATGATATTGATTTAAATGTAGATTAAGCAGCTACATCCTGAATAATGAGTAGGACAAGAATCAAATCATTAAAACAAAAATAATTACATGAAAGAGAATAATGACAATGTTAAAACATACCAAAACTAGTGTAAAACATGTAGTCACCAGTGAAAAATAATGGAAAATGTAAATTAATAAAATCTTTTTTTAAAAAAAGCATTAATGGACTAAGTATGCAATTAAACTTCTAGTTAGGAATAGGAACTGGTCCAGTGATTTCAATGATCAAGGGAACTTGAGTTTGAAAACTCCCTCTATCAATGCAGATCTTCTCCAAAACAGTCTTAGTTGTTTAGAGCAATAAGATATTAGGTTAGTTGACCAGGATAATATAAAAAATATGATTCAGAAACAATACTTAAACCTAGTTCTGCTCAGCTCTAAGGCCAACTTTCTGTCCCCTTTTTTGTACTAGCTATAATTATAAAACAGTTAAAAAGAAAAAATATTGAAAGTTAGAGGAAAAATAGTGATATTTGAAAATGAGAAAATAGAATTTATAAAGCCAAGAGCTATTTTTCCTAATAGAAAGTAAAATTAATTCATCAAAATAAATCATGAATAACATGAGTTCACAAGGGTAGAGGAGATCAGGAGAATTATTATAAATTGTAAGATTTTATTATATATAAATCAAACTGAATTCAAAAGGAGTAAATAAGTTTCACAAAACACTTCAAAATAAATTAATAAAGCAAGAAATATATGTTGCAACAGTCCAACCTAAGAAAATACTATTGAGCCAGCTGTGGATGAACTACAAGAGAAAAATATATACTAACCTGGGAAGTCTTTATAGAAATTCTATCAAAGTTTAATGAAAAATGACTATATTTCCTATGAAAATTATTCTCTGAAATAGAAAAAGGCCATGCCTCTACTAGTTGTTTTTTTGAGACTAAATGGACTTATTAAAATCAGATTTTAATTTTAATAATAATATTAATAACTTTAATTATTCTCACAAAAAGACTTCAGAAACATAATTAGCAAATAATTGACTTTGGCTAAGTTGAATTGATACCACGCATGAAAGGTTAGCTCATCATTTGGAAAACTGTAGTTATTGTATAAAAAATAAAAATAAGAAATACAGCATGATTTTCTAATAGAGACATAAAAATAATTTTACCAAATATAGCACTCATGTATGTTAAAACTTCTAAAAGCATACTCATATAAAGGCCTTTCTTAATAACACTGAAAACAGATAGCTTGCTTTCTCTTTGTACTCTTAAGGTAGTTGAAGAAATCCTAGTTTTATCAATAAAGAAAATAAAACTAAAGCTATAAATACTAGCAAAAAGACAAAATCATACTCTTTAAAGATGAAATGATTGTGTACATAGAAAACCTAAGAGAATAAGCAAAGAAGCTAAACAACATGATTAATAACTTTATAACTTTAGCATTTCAATAAAATATTACTTAACTAAAATGACATTTAAAAATAAATTCCATTAGAAATAACTTGAATCATACTCCAAAGATGATTTATCTAATATGCTGGAGTCCTTGCCTCTACAGATTATTTAATTTACCCACCTCATCCTACAGATCAGGATACTTGAAGCCCTACGAGGTGTATGGAGGAGTATTCCTCCTGCTGATTTATTCTATATTTTAATTCTAGAGGGACATTTGATGCTGACTCATCTTGGGATCTTCCTACTAGCACGAAAGAGTACTAGTCTTTATTTCATGAAGTTTTGATAACAAATTAATTTTATTTTTAAGCATTTGCCTAAATGTGATCTAGCTATTTGTAATTGTTAAATTATTTTCTCTTTTTATACACAAATATGTTGGCCACATTGATTTATTCAACGCATAATAAAATTTTTCAAAAGAAGGAAAAAGAAGAAATAACTCGAATCTCATAAAATATCTGGGAGTTAATATACCAAGATATTTGTAAGCTTTGCATAAATTCAGAATTTTAAAAATTGTGGGAAAAATCTGAACAAATAACGAGAGAGATATTCATTGCTCACAATGGACTCTGCCAATAACATATGATGATTCTACTTAAAATTTTTACAGAATTAATTCTATACCAAACAAATTATAGAACAAGATAATACTAAAAAGAAAATTCATTTGGAAGAACAAAACATCTAATACCTAAAGGATAATGCTGTCTCCTTCATCAGGTTGCCCTCTCTATCACCCTGGTTCTCAGTTACTTTCAAGCAATTACCCTGCTTACTAAGTGTTTCCCTACTTCCTATAAAATGTTCTATGTCTCCTCCATTCTCAAAAAAATTATATTGATTCCCCTCTATCATTCCATGTATCTTTTATCCTTTATGACTAAACTGCCTGAGAAGGTCATCTCTATTGAGTATCTATACTTCTCACCTCAACTCTACAATCTACCAACTTCACCATTCTCTTTAAAGTTACCAGTGATCTTTTAATTGCCAAATCCAATGGTCTTTTCTCAAACCTCACCCTTCTTGATTTCTTGTCTTCTCTGTAACATTTTTTTTTTTTACATTTATTAATATTCATTTTTAACATGGTTACATGATTCATGCTCCTCCTTTCCCCTTCAACCCCCCCCCCC
>NW_025384664.1:0-8467 GCF_016433145.1 Gracilinanus agilis
ATATATATATGTATATATATATACATGCACACATTTATTATGTGTTTGCTATCTTCCCTTACTATATTTCTATTTCACAACTCTTTGCATACAGCCTGTTCATGCCTAAAATGAAAAACTCAACCACCCTTTGGGCAATCTTCAATTTCTTTTCTTCTGACTACAGTATTCCATGACAACACCAGAAGAATATTGGTATCAAAAAGAAGGGTCTTTGTTTCAGAAGAAAAGTTGGATTCATCCAAATAAATTTGTAATTTCCCAAAGGCAATCCAGCTTACTCTCTCTTTCTTCTATTCAATTCTAGGCATAACCCATTTTCCATATTTAGTGCCTGTGTACAGACAGTATTTTCCAATAAACTTTTTGAAGTCATTATGTATTTCATCTAGGAACCTTTGTAATATCCCAGAGTTTGATTCAATCAGTACAATGTTATCCATTAACCGGAACATTTTAAGTGTCTCGACATCTACAGGGACACATTTTTAGAGTATGACTTGCAGAAATCCTTCATGATCATAGTGATCACATTTGGTAAACATATATAAGGTTTTTTTTCTGATATTAATGGTCATAGTATCATTAGATAAGGTTATCTCCTTTACTAAACTTTTAGGATATTCATAAAAACACACATCCACACACATAACTACACACACGTGCGTCATATATTTGTGAATATGTATGTATATCATGATAAAATAATTTTTCTGGAGACTATATTTTTAGTTATATTATTTTTATTAAGACATCCCACAAGATTTCTAGCCAGCTTACTCACTACACAGTTTGAAAAGAAGCTAAAAATCACCTGAGGGAGACATGAGCAAGAGCATCTGAGCCACTTAGGCTTGGAGAGAAAAAAAGGAAAAAGTCTCATTTCCTGTCTTGAAAGCCAATATGTGCTCCTCATGATGTAATCATCTAGTCTCCCCTCAGCACATTTTAAGAGGTTCCTCATTGGCAATAGCCACATTGGAAATGAATTTAAGAGAGTTTCTCCCCGGAAGTGGTCAGATTTCCAGGATGCTAAGTCACTGTGACAAGTGGTTGCAGATTCCAATATGACTTCTGCCTAGCTGATTGATTATTCCATCACATAAGATAATTTTGATGACAGATAAACAAGGAGGTTTCCACCCTACCTTTTTTAATATCCAGACAAAAGGAAGGAGGACCCAACAGAGCCTGAGTTCCCTTTCTATTCAGTTATGAATCTAGTCCAGTTTATGCCTTGTGAGAAAACTGTAATAAATTATGGAATTTTGAGAAAACTTGATAATATTGTTTAAATCTAGCCCTGGAGCCTGGGAAGTTGGAATCCCTCAATCTGTTGCTTAAAGGTCCTTAAACTAAACACCTAGATTATGGTGACCAGAAACCCGGTTAGATTCAAAGATTGAGATGAAGAGCTTTTTCATATTATACCTCTCAAGCAGCTCATCTATCTTATCTGAAAACTGGTCCCATACTGATAAATTCATTACTTTGTTCCTTTGAATGAATATAAACACTTTGGGAAGGAATTATATCTTTTTTGTTCTCCTCCTCCCAATTTGGAAAGTCATTGATCTTTCCTTCATTTAGAAATTAGATTTTCTCATATTATATCATAGTTTATATTCTTTTTATTGTTTTCTTTTAGAGAATAAAAATCTGTCTCCCTTCATATTTGGGGTCCAATGCCATTCTAAGGAGGCTCACTCTGAATTTTTTATGCCCTTGGCATGCATTGCTTAATAAATTGATATACCTGGAAGCTTGAACTTTTTTTTTTCTTCAGTTGTTAATCTACACACCACAAGGAATCCCTGGAAACACCAAAGGTCAGAGGTGATATTTGAGCTGAGTTTTGAAAGAAGCTATAGATTACAAGAATAGGGGAAGAGAAATGTATTCACATGACTGAATATAGCTTGTGAAGAGGCCTGAAGATGAGACATGGAATGTTACTTGTGAAGAATAATAAGTAAGCCAGGTTGCCTACACTATATGGTATGTAAAGGGGAACATTTTTTATAATTCTAGAAAGGTAAGCATGAGCCCAATCATGTAAAGCTTTAAATGCTTAACAAAGGAGATTATATTTTGTCCTAGAGATAATAGTGAGCCACAGGAAATTTTTGAGTATGAATGTAGTATGGCCAGATCTTGTATTGTAGGAGTATCACATTGGTAATTACATGAAGGATGGATTGGAGGTAGAAAGAATGGTAGTAGAAAGACAAATTGAGGGGTGATTGTAATATAGACTAGAATTAATGAGAGCATGAACTAGGTTGGTGGTTTTATGAATGGAGAAAAGGGAATTAATATTAGAAATATTGTGAAGGTAAAACTGATAAGACTTGGGAGGCTTTTTGATAGGGTAATGAGGGAGAATAAAGAGTCAGTATGGTAAGAAATGATCTCATAACAATTGTGCCAGACAATATTATAAAGAAAAAATAACTTTGAAAGCCTTTATAACTTCATTCAATGCAATCACAAATAATGATCCCAGGGGATGGAAAATGAATCATGCTACCTACCTCCTTTCAGAAGTGTAAGAGACTTAAAATGCAGAACGAGTCACACATTTTTAGACATGGCTAATGTGAGAATTTGTTTTGCTTGACTATGCATATTTGTTTTGAAAGTTTTTTTAATTATCAATATTTGCTGGTGAGGGAGGAAAAAATTAATATGAAAATTATATCTGATTTTTGGTCAGATACCCAACAAGATGGAAGAATGAACATATTCTCTGATCACCACAACCTCTCAAATTTCCCCAAATCAGAAACACTTCACCAAAGATAATAAAACCTTAGGCTTCTCTCATGATCTAAGACATTTAGAATATAAAATAATGTAAATAATAAAACAAAATATATGATCTGATGCATATTCTGAGCTCACTTAACCCCCTTCACCCATTACCCACCATGTTACCAGCAGCAAGGATATAATATCGAACCTAATGACCTCCCTCAGTCATGTGCTTACAACAAAACTCTACCCTATATATTGATTCCCCTTCTATTTTTTCTGTGCGTATTGCTGTGAATATTGAAGACAGAGGCATAAATGACAGCATTGCGGTGGCATCATTCTTTGCTGCAAAAGACTTTTGCAAATAAGTGGAGAAACAGAAACAGAGTTAGGACACATTTTTGGATTCGAAGTAGACTTTAATCCCATACTCCACCCAAATCTTCCTTAAGCTTCAGAAACTAAAAGCAGAGAAATCTAACCCATAAAATCAGCATAGTAGCTCTCTGAACTCCTTGTTGAAAAATAGAGAACTGAGGAACTGAGGGAGTGGGATGGAATATTGGATCATGATGCTAAACCTGTCAGACAGATCTCAGTATCTGACTAGGTCCACTTATGGTGCCAGAAAAAGGCACTTAGTTCAGAGATCTAGGCTGTGTAAACTGTGAATTACTCAGGGTGTGAAGTTGCTTAGGTGCTTTGAGATCCAGTTGCAAAGCAAATCACTATCAGAAGGAGAGAGTCAAAGAGAGAGCAATAAGCGAAAATAAGGGAGCAGGAGGGAAAAGACTAAAGTTATTTAAAACAACCTTAAACATAAGCAGATCAATCAACAAGGAAAATCGGAAGAAATGAAGAAATATAGCTTCCAGATATAGCAAATTAGTTCAGGCATAACTAGAGCAAAACCAAGGAAAACCATCCAAAAAATTCCTATGCAATCTGAGAACTTTTGGAATCACAACATACTGTTCCTGAGAAATGAGAATAATAAGAGTAGAATTTATGACATACAGTAAAAATAATGGAATAAAAAATCTTGATGTTATGATCACAAATCCTACCAAAAAACAAAAGACAGAACAGTAGATTGAGAATGGAAATGCATAGAAATGAAGGACTATCTAGAATTGAAGGAAAAAAAGTGACAACATTTCAGAAAAATATGTCCAGTATTTAAGCAAGACTATTGATTTTGAAGTCAGGATACATGAAAATAACTTAAGGGTCCTATATCTCCCAGAAGAATAGGACAAGTAAAAAAATTAGAATTATAATACCTGAAATAATTCATGAGACATTCTAAGGACTATTTAAAAGTTAATTTATTTAATTAGTTTAGAATATTTTTCCATAGTTACATGAATCATTTTCTTTCTCTCCCCTTCTACTACCCCCATCTGTGCCCAATGAGCAATTCCACTGGGTTTTACATGTGTCATTGATCAAGACCTACTTCCATATTATTAGTATTTGCACTAGGATGAATGCTTAGAGACTACATCCCTAATCATATCCCCATCGAACCATGTGATCAAGCAGTTGTTTTTCTTCTGTATTTATACTCCCACAGTTCTTTCTCTGTATATGGATAGCATTCTTTCTCCTAAGTCCCTCAGAATTGTCCTGGATCATTGCATTGCTGCTAGTAGAAAAGTTTTTTATATTAGTTTGTGCCACAGTGTATCTGTCTCTGTTTATAATGTTTTCCTGCTTCTGCTCCTTTTGCTCTGCATCAATTCCTGGAGGTTGTTCCAGTTCACATGGAATTCCTCCAGTTTAGTATTCCTTTTAGAACAATAGTATTCCATCACCAACAGATACCACAATTTTTCAGCCATTCCCCAATCAAAGGGCATCCCTTCATTTTCCAATTTTTTTTGCCATGACAAAGAGTGTGACTATGAATATTTTTGTACAAGTCTTTTTCCTTATTATCTCTTTGGGGTATAAACCCAGCAATGGCTACTAAGGACTTCTAAAGAGAGAAAACAAAATAGAAAGAAGACTGATTTGGTCCAGTACCCTTTAAAACAATCTATTCAATCACTGTGATGTAGAATGCCAACTCCTTTAAAACCTGGATGGTTGTTCTTGTTTTCTTTGTTTTGTTTTGTCTTTATAGGCCTAAGCAAAAGGGAAAATGCCATACATGTGGTAGATGCTTGTTAAGATAGTTTTTATGCTGTGCATAAAGGTGGTGAAAGATTTTAAGTTCATGCCATGGAAAGATCTGTTGAAGGAATTTGGGATGATTAACTTTGAGAAGAAAAAGAAGAAAATTAAAAAAATAACTTTCTTCAATATTTAAAGGACTATAACCAAGAATATGGATTAGATTCATTTTATTTGTTCATAGAATCAAATCTAGAAGCAATAAAAACAGGTAAATTTAGACTTGATATCAGGGAAGCAACAGTTATCCAAAAGTAGAATCAACTAATCAATAGGTATATGTAAGGCACAGTACTGGCACAGGAGAAAAAAAGTAAAAAAGAAATAGTCCCAGATCTAAAGGAGCATCTGCCAGATGAATCAATGTATGTGTGTGTATGTGTGTGTGTGTGTACACATGTGTGAGCACAGGAATGCACACACACACAAACATAAATTATACACCAAATACATACAAAATAAATGTATGATAAAGGGGACAGCATAAGAAGTTGCAAATATCAGGAAAGTCCTGGCATAGTAGTTCTTGAGCTCATCTTCATAGCTTCTGTTGTAAGTGACAGGCAATGTTAGAGATATTCAAGTAAAAGGTTAGTTGACCATTATAATGTAGGTGCTATTCTTAATTAGGTATGGATTAATTCCTTCCATACTATGATTCTGATTCTATTCAGATACTTTATCTCAGTGGATTTGTACTAAAGCAAGGTATACTCCCCTCTTCACTATATCTTAAAATATCTCATTAAAATAAGTGGATAGAAAAATAATTAAAAACAAGCATTTGGACTCCCAGTGCCAACATGGCAGGGTAAGGAAGCTACCCTCTTCAGCTCTCCCAAATTCCCCTCCAAAAAACATGAAACCAAAGCTTCACACCAAATTTTGGAGAGATAATCAGCTTCCTGGATCTGAGCAGCCTGTAAGACCAGCACAAGAGGTCTGTCTCAGTGGGTTTGGAAGGGAGGGGGTTCAAGAGGACAATAGCAAAGACATATCACACCCCACAGGTTGCAAAAGGCCTTATCCCTCCACAGTGAGACCCCAATCTGAAGCAAGCCTCTTTAAAAGCTCCACCTATGGGGCTACCTAACCACCATTGAGTCTAAGCCATTGGGAGCTCAACTTTACTATACAGCAAAAAATAAATAAATAAAAATAATCTGATAAAAATAAAATGAACAACAATAACAAAAAAAAAAACAAAAACAAAAACAAAACAAAAAAAAAAAAACAACCCAGACTCTAGGTAGCTGATATGATGGCTAGGAGATTCAGGATAAAAAAAAGATCTCAAGAAAAAAAAACAGTTAAAAAGCAAAAGAATGAAAGAATAGCATAAAATATGAAATTTTTCATTGGAAAAACAACTGACAAGAAATATAGATTGCAGAGAGATAATTTAAGAATCATTATACTGCCTGAAAACTAAAATTAAAAAAAAAAGGAACCAGGATATCATATTAAGTGAAATTACCAAGGATAAATGCCCTGACATTGTAGAATCTGTGTATAAAATGGAAATAGAAAGAATCCACCAAATACCTGCTGAAAAATATTGCAAAAGAAAAAAAAACAGATATAGTTTAACCAAATTTTAGAGATCCCTGACCAAAAAGCAAAAACAAAAATAAAACTTCAAATAGCCAAAAACAATTTAAATATGTGGAGCCACTATCAGTATTACAAAAGATTTAACAGTTTTCACTTTAAAGCATTACAAGGATTGAAATGTGATATTCTGAAAGGCAAAGGAACTAGGATTACAACTTACAATCATCTTCAGAGCAAAATTCTATATAATACTTGAAGGGGGAAAATCGATATTTAATGAAATAGAGAACTTTGAAGAATTTCTTCCGTAAAGGCCAGAGCTTCATAGAAAATTTGACATTCAAACAGAAGATTCAAGAAAAAGATAAGAAGGTAAACAGGAATGAGAAAATGTAAGGATCCAATAAGGTTAAATTGCTAAATTTGTTCATTCTTAAATAAGAAGATCATTCTTATAACTCCTATGAACTTTATCAATATTAAGACAATCAAGAGGAATATTCATAGAAAGAGAGTGCTGGTATGAATTGTCTGTAATGGGAAGATATCTCCCCCCCAAAAAATATTAAGGGAGGAGAAAGAAAACTACACTGGGAGAAGAGAGAAAGGAGAGATAACCTGGATGGATTAGCTCACATAAAAGAGCCTTAAAAGAACTATTACACAGGAGAGGAAGATGGAAACCTAATGGCAACACTTGAATATTACTCTCATTGTATTTGGCTCAAAAAGGTACATACTTAGTTAGATATTGAAATCTATATTACCCTAAAGAATAGTAAATAGAGGTGTAACATATATTATAACTGCTAGTTATACCAATAAGAGTAGAAAAAGTAATTAGAACAATGAACAAAATTCTCTCTTTGCAGATGATATAATGATATACTTAGAGATTTGAATTCCTAAAGATTCAAATGAAAAGCTAATTGAAATAATTAACAGATTTAGCAAAGTTACAGAATATCAAATAAATCCACATAAATCATTAACATTTATTTATATTACCAACAAAACCCAGTAACAAGAGACAGAAAAATAAAAATTTTAAAATTAGCTATAGATAATACAAAACACTTGGGTGTCTATTGGCCAAGACAAAGTCAGGAAGTTATATGAGCATAACTGCAAAAAATTTTAAAAAATCAAATCAAATCTAAACAATTAGAAAAATTGCTCATGGGTTGGCCAGGTCAATATTATAAAAATGACAATCATACATAAATTACTTTACTTTTTCAGTGTCATATCAATTGAGTTACCTAAAAATTTTTTATTGAAAAAGAAAAAAATAACAAATTCATCTGGAAGAACAAAAGGTCACGAATATTGAGGGAATCAATGATAAAATAAATGTGAATGAAGGTCCCTAGGCAGACCAGATCACCAACAAATATACAAAGCTGTAATCATCAAAACAATATTGTAATGGTCAAGAAATAAAGCAGAAGGTAAATGGAATAGATTACTTACACAATATATAGTAGTAAATAATCCTAATTTACTAATTTAGTGTTTGATAAACTCAAAGAACCAAGCATTGGAGTCAAGAAATCATTATTTGACCAAAAATTGCTGGGAAAACAGGAAAAGGCATAGCAGAAAGTGGGAACAGACCAACAGCTCACACATTATACCAAGATCAGGTCCAAATAGATAATGTGCTTTAGAAATAAAGAGTTATGTGATTAGCAAATGGATAATGGAAAAATTTGTTACCAAATAAGAGATAGCATTATAGAATGTAAAATAGATAATTTTGATTATTTTCAACTGTTTATCTGCCTATAAAAGCAATGCAACCAAGATTAGAAGAAAAAGAGAAAGCAGAGAAAAATTTTTACATCATGTATCTCTGAGAAAGGCTTTATCTCTCAAATAACCAAAGAACTGAATTAAATTTATGACTATAAATCATCCAAATAGTCAAAGGGTATTAATAGTTAGTTTTCAGATAAAAATCATATATATATATATA
>NW_025384665.1:0-2188 GCF_016433145.1 Gracilinanus agilis
CTCTCTCTCTCTCTCTCTCTCTCTCTCTCTCTCTCTCTCTCTCTGTCTGTCTCTCTCTCTCGTCTTTCTTTGTCTTCCCAGCATTTGGCACAGTGCCTGATGCATGGGAGGTAATTTCTTGTTGACCTCACTGTCTTTTTTGTCCCATCAGTCCAATGGTGCTAGTAGAGACTAGACTTAGATACAGAGTTTGGATAAGAAGAGAGAGACTTCTCTCTGCTCATAGCTTCATTAGTTAATCTTCAACCATTTACTAAGTTCAAGTTGCAGGAGAAATAAAGAATGACTCTTCCCCCATCCTGAAAGAACTTCAATTATAATGAGAAGATGAACAATATGTGGATGTGTATATATAGAATAAACCTAAGAAGATTAAATACAAAGCAGTTAAATTCAAGGTAGTTAGGGAAGGAAGCCACTAGTAGCTCAGTAATTTTTTTAAAAAAGACTTCATGTGGAATGTCATTCAACTGTATCTGGAATCAAGAAATGGATTCCATGAATGGGGCTGAAGGTATGCATTACATTTCAAGGCATGCATGTTCAACAGAGGAGAGCCCTTGCAAGGTTTGAAATTGGGGTGCCCCTTGGAACAGAGAAACAGAAAAGGCTAATTTGACTAGATTGCAGAGTTAGGGAGTAGCAGGAATAGACGAGTTTGGAAAAAAATTGTCGATGTCTTGTTATAGAGGACTTAGAAATTGTAGAGAAGAGTTTGTATTTTACTTGAGGCAATAGTGAGCTATTGATGTTCATTGAGTAGTGGTCTGATTTGTTCAGATCTGACCTGAAGGAAAATGATTTTTGCAAGCAGAGTAGAGAAAGGACTCGGGCTGAGAGTGATGAGAGACTTGAGGCAGTGACGAATTAGGAGACTATTACAATAATTAAGTGACAGGTGATGAGTGTCTGAGCTAACATGGTAGCTATGTGGGGGGAGAGGGAAAGGGCCAGAAGTGACAAATGTCATGGTAGAAGTGGCAAGATGTGATTACTTGGAAGGCACAAAGAAAAAAATCCAGGAATAACACTAGGGCCTTTGCTAGATTCGGAAATACAGAGTTACCAGTATACTTGGCATAGAAATCGACTCTAATTTTGATGTTTTTTTAACCACAAACAGGTAATTTATAAAGCTATTATATAGGAAATGAGAGGGATGTTTTCAACTAGGCCCAATTTATCAGTGACTCAAAAGATAACACATAAGTTCAGTGGACTAAAGGCATTTTTCAGTTGTATCTGACTCATATGACTGCATGACAGATTTACTTGACAGATATATCTTTCTCCAGCTCATTTTACAGATGGGGAAATTGAGGCAAACTAGGTTAAGTGACTTGCCCAGAGTCACTCAGCAAGTAAGTGTCTGAGGCCGGATCTGAACTAGGGAGAGGGATCTTTCAGACTCCAGAACCAGCCCTCTATCCACTCTGCCATTTAGCTACCCAGAGGAACTTAAATATTACTTTTTATTATTTCATTATTTGTTCATTTAATTTCTATGTGATCAGTTCTTCTTTATTGTTTCTATATGCTTGAGGGACATAGAAGGGATTAAATATCCTGTCCAGGGTCAAACAGCCAAAATATCAGTGATTTGGCATTGAAAACAAATTCTTCTGATGCTACTTCCAACACTACCCAGAATACTGTGCTGTTTCAATAAAGTGTGTGTGTGTGTCAGCCTCTATTTGCTGTGGCTGAGTTTTCATGCCTTCTCTGTTCATGAGGCCAAAGTTGGTTCCATGATCAAAATTCATTCTAACATCCTCGACATAAGTAAGCTCTCCTCCTAATAGCCTCTGTGGGGATGGACTTTCATGAATTACTTTATTTATTCATTTTAAACCCTCCCCTTCTGTCTTAGAATCAGCACTGTGTATTGTTTCTATGGGAGTAGAGCAGTAAGGGCTAGGCAGTGGGGGTTAAGGGACTTGCCCAGGGTCACACAGCTAGGAAGTGTCTGAAGCCAGATTTTGAACCCAGGACATCCTGTCTCTAGGCCTGGCTCTCAATCCAGCTACCCCCTCATGAATTATTTTTAATGGGAGTTGTTCTGTTAACACATCAAGTCCAAAATTATTTTACCACATTTTGCTGTTGGGTTAATTATTTGCAACTATGACTAGTAAAATAATTCATTGAGATAATTTAGAGATGCCAAAGTGTGCATTATATCAATGAG
>NW_025384666.1:0-10099 GCF_016433145.1 Gracilinanus agilis
CAAAGGAAAAAAGGGAAGGAAGGAAGGAAAGAAAGCAAGAGGAGGGATGTTAGTCATACAGTAAATATTATCAATCAATTCTTTATTTGCTCTCTACTCCAAATCAGTAAAGTCATGATATCATATAAATTATCACATATAAAACTCAAAAATAAATTTGGACTTCTACTATATTTTTGAGTGAGATGAAGGTTTTCTCTATATGGGGTGGACCTACTCTGAGGGAATTTTATAATTACATGAGGAAAACATTAGATTCAGTTTTATCAAATTGAAAAGTCCCACACTGAGTGTCTAAGAAATCCTGTCTCCCTATTCAGTTCTATTTCTTTACATTCATTTTCCTTAATAATAACTTCAGAGATAAAACTAGAAATTACCCTTGATCTCTTTCTTAGTAATAAATACATAAGAATAAAAAGCAGCAAAAAAAAAAAAAAAAAAAGCAGTTTCATTCTGAGAAGGCCAATAGGGCACTAGGGATGAAAAGAGATAATTGGTTACTGGAATATAGGGTGATAACAATATTCAGAGAGAGAAAGAGAGTTCGTATTAAAAGGTGATAAGTGAATGTACTGTAGATTTGAGGAGAAGAATGGAGATGTGTAAGTGCTTTTACATAGCACTGTGTAAAGGTTTGGGGTTTTTTTTAACTGATATGGAATAAATATGTAAATTGGTAAATATTTTTTATACCTACTGTCTCATATTAATACAGCTTATCTCATTGACAAGAAGAGCCTCTGAAGGTGAGTGTTTTGATTTAGTTCCAAATGTGCTATATTTACAATATTAAAAAAGAAAAAGAACCTGGGTAAAGCAACTCGGACTAAGAATTTTCAGGCTTTTTAATTCTGGCTTAGGGTCATAGACACTGAATTTCTGCATAGTGCTACCTCTTCAAAAGAGATCTCCTTAAATGCAATTTAATAGAAAGATTTTTTTTTGGTTCATATAATCTGAGCTTGATTAACATAATGTAGGCTAAAAATATTGTAACAGAACTGCTATCACAACTGAAGCTTATTGTCACTGTCTAGGTCAATAAGAAATTGTCTTAATAATCTTGCCTTAAAATTATACTTCAGATATTTGCCTACATAGTCCAATGATCCCCCTGTTGTTAATATAACTTGGACTCTCCTTTTCTTTCTGTTGTTTCTTCCAGTTTCTCTAAGGAAATGTGCTTTGTGGGTGAAAAAATAATTTAAAAATTCTTCTTCGACAACATCTCCAAGACCTTTCTTATCCTTCTCCATACTTTATCCTCCCCCTCTCCAGACTGTCCCATGTTGAATTAAATAACCTTCTTATTTGAACATAAACTCTTTGAGTTTATACTGGGTTGTTTTTGTTTGCTTATTTTCTGGTCTTTGTATAAAAGGTATCTTGTATGTAGCAATTATGTCATATTTATTTTGTGAATTGAATTGGATTCCTGTCAGCATCATCTGTGTTTGGCTGACCAAAATGCCCTTTATCTTACCTACTTTCTACTTCAAAAGCATGATGTAAAATTCAGATTATTCAAATTCAAGCCCTTTCACTATGTTTTTTACTACCTTTGTCATCTATAACCTTCTCAGCCTTTAAAGGATAACCTTTATCCTTCTAATCACTACTTCTTTTCTTAAAATGCTTTCTTGCACTCACATTTTTACCCTTCCACCTGCTTGGGCATCTCAAATGCAAGATTTGGCAATGGTTTGCATATGTAGTAAATAGAAAGAAGATTCAGGAATAATTTACAATTGCAAATGTAAAAAAAGAAGAGAAAAGGAAGTAGTATCCTTTATATATGGGTTTTGAAAATGTGGAAAGGTGTGAGATGTGGTGCCCAGCTGTATATCCAGTAACTCACCATGGGTGAAATGTAGAATACATTAAAGGAAATAAAACTGAAATGGTAGGAGGCAAGGCAGATAGTGAAGAAAATCAGTGGAGTTTGCCCTGGAGGCAAAGAGGAGCCACAAAAATTTTTGAGTAGGGTCATGATATGGATCAGATTTTTGTCTTAGTAAAATTATTTTGGTAGCTTCATGAATTAGAGGAGAAATTAATAGAACCTAAGTAGGAATCTATTATAGCATCCAACTAAGAGACAGCAAAGGCTAGGTGAATTAGGCTGGTGGACATTAATCAAGATTAATAGAGTGAAGAAGCTAGATTGAAGTGATACTCTGGCCCAACTGATCAGCTTTAGCAACTGATTGAATATGGAGGATAGGGGAAAGAGAAAAGTCAAGGACAACTCTGAGATTATGATTCCGATAAGACATGCAAAAGGTCATCCAGCAGGTAGCTGGCAATGCATAATTAGAATTCAAGAGAGAGATTAGGACTACATATATAGATCTGGGAGTTCTCCATAGATACTTGAAACCATAGGAGCAAGATGAGATCACAAAAAAAGTCGGTGGAGAAAGAGAAAAGGGCCCAGCACAGAACCCCAAGGGATACTCATGCTAAGGGGATAGAAGATAGACTTTAATTATTTCAAAATGCATAATTCTTCATAATACTGTCATCAAACAACCTCATTAACAAGATCTGTCGGAATTGATAGAGTGAAGTAAACAAAAACATAAAGCAACAGGAGATCATTATACATAGTAACTGCAATATTGTGGAACAATCAAATGTGATAGATTTTGCTACTAACATCAATATGATGATGCAGGACAATTCTGAGGACTTATGAAAAAGAATGCTATCCACTTCCAGGGGAAAAACTGTTGGAGTAGAAAACATATGATTTATCACTTGTTTATTTGGGTATATGTTTAGGAGTTTTGGTTTTATAAGATTATTCACTTGCAAAGATGAATACTATGGAAATATGTTTTGCATGATAACACATGTATAACCCAGACTGAATTGCTTGTCAGCTCTGGGAGGGGGGAGGGAAGAAGAGAGGGAGACAATATGGATCATATGACTAGAAAACTTATATGGTTGTTATTAAAATTTTAAAACATAAATTAATACACATAATGATAGTAAAAATGAAAGAAAAAGTACAGTGAGATAAAGCCAGATTTTAAGTAATTATAATAATGAATCTTGGCCCCAGAGATGAGAAAATACCTCTCTATTTACAATGAAAAGGTAAAGCAACTATGTATAGAGAATGTCACATGGTCAGTTGGTTTTATTCATTTTTCATTTTATAAGGAATAACTCATTTGTTATTGGAAGACTACTTTGAAGGGGCTCTGATATAAAAACAAAAGACATCATTGAAACATCTTAAAATTTATTAAAAGGAAAACTCGATCTCCCCAGCCACGTTTAGAAAACAAAATAACCTACATTTAAAAAATTCTCACCACAATGAATGTTTTCTACTTGTTCATGCTAAATATCCTAGAATAAAGCCTTATATCTGAATACATCTGGGATTTCACATTTATTATTTGTATGGTTAAGTAGATTTACCAAACTACGGTTACATTTCTACTTCTAGGTTCATTTGGTCATTGATCTTTGGACACTGGTTTCATCATACTGACTCTAGTATCTTTTTTCTTTTTAATCTTGTAATTCTTATTTTAGTCCTCCAGGTTTTCCCTAGTGTTCCTATGGACACAAGATGATTTGGGGGTATTTGTTTTTAAAACCCTTACCTTTGTCTTGGAGTCAATACTGTGTATTGGCTCCAAGGCAGAAGAGTGGTAAGGGCTAGGCAATGGGGGTTAAGTGACTTGCCCAGGGTCACACAGCTAGGAAGTGTCTGAGGCCAGATTTGAACCTAGGACCTCCTATCTCTAGGCCTGACTCTCAATCTACTGAGCCACCCAGCTGCTCACAGATTTGGGGGTATTTGGACACTGCATTTGGAACCCACCGTCCCTCCTACTGCACAGCTATATGACCAAACTGATTTTGGCATTACTGCCAAAGTTATTCCTTGGTTTTGCTTCCTATTTATTGGGTAAAAGCAGAGCTATATTAGCAAACTACAAATATATCTGCTAACAGTCTTTTTAAAAAAACAAACAAACTCTTACTAAGTATTGGTTCCAAGCAGAAGAACAGGTTTGGGCTGATCATTTGGGGGTGAAGTGACTTATCCAGGGTCACATAGCTAGGAAGTTTCTGAGGCCCCATTTGAACCCAGGACTTCCTATCTCTAGGCCCAGTTTTCTATCCACTGAGCCATCTAGTTGCCCCAATACTGACAATTTGTATAGTCATACTTTGCTTTATTTCTTTGGGATTGCCATTTAACTCCTCTAGATTCAAAGGTTTTTTTCCCCCTCTTGCTGCTGTCATTCCTCACAATGACACAGCAGAGCAAATAACACATTAAGCAAGTAAGTGTTTCTGTGGTTAGAACAATAAATTATAGTCCCTCCACAGCCCACTCCATTTACACTTAGTAAATGACTTGACAGAATATTAAAGCTACCTTTGCTTTTCCAAGGCTTCCTTTGAGGAAACAAAGCTTAAGCATCCCCAGGCAAATTTTTTAAAAATTGAAATGAATTTGAAATGAAATGAAGTATCTTTGTGTTATTAATAAAATGTAATAGCCTCAATGGTTAATTTAAAGAGATGCACTGAGCTTCATCTAAAAGGTATATTTGCTAGAGATGATTTGAAAAAGTAGTCATGCTTGCCTAAATCTGTATACTTTAGGCAAATGTCTTAAAAGAAATGAGATATCCAGGGATTCTTAAGAATAGATAGCTTGATAGGAGACTATCTCAGCACCGTAGTGGGAAGAGGAAAAATGAAACATTTAGAGTGAAAAAAAAACATGTTATGGAATAATGTTTTTCCTCTAACAACCTTCTACAGTCATGAGTAGTGTTAAACTCAAATAGAAATGGAGGCCATTAGACCATACATAAAGATCTCTGGGGGTTACATATTGACTTAGAAAACCATATGGGTTTATGTGTTCTTTTTTAAAAATATTTTTCCTCAATTACAGAATAACAGAAAATTACTCAATTACAGAAAAAAAAATTTAACCTTCATCTTTTTTTACGTTTGAGTCAAATTCTCATTCTTCCTCCCTCCCTGAGACAGCAGGTAATCTGATATAGATTTTACATCTTACATGTAGTAGTGTAAAACATCTTTCTATATTATTCCTTTTGTGAAAGAGAATCCGAACATGCAGAGTAAATAGAGCAAACCAGGAGAACATTGTACACAGACACTGATACATTATGGCACAATCAAATGTAATGGACTTTTCTACCAATAGCAATGCAATGTCCCAGGACAATCCAAAGGGACTTAGGAGAAAGAATGCTATCCACATCCAGAGAAAGAACTGTGGGAGCAGAAATGCATTAGAAAAATATGTGCTCAATCACATAGTATGATAGGGATGCAATTAGGGTTTTGATATTAAAGAATCACTCTACTACAGATATGAATAACGTGAAAGTAGGTTTTGAACAATGATACATGTAACCCAGTGCAACTGCTTGTCAGCTCTGGGAGGGAGGAGGAGAAAGTGGGGGGAGGAGAGGGGATCATGAATCATGTAACTATGGAAAAATATTCTAAATAAAAATTTTTTAAAAATTAAAAAATAAAGAGAATCCAAACAAACAAAAGAAAAGTGAAGAATTAAAGTGAAATATAGTATAGCTTGGTCTACATTCACTCTCAGTTCTTTCTCTATAGGTAGATGATATATTTCATCATGAGTCATTGATGTTTTTCTTGGAATCATTGTATTGGTGGGACTAACTAAGTCTATATATATATATATATTTTAAATTAATATAGCAACACATTAAAATCAGATAGATAATCATTTTAATCTGGTTTGGGTCACCCTTGAGTGTGTTGTGAGCAGTATGTGACCCCCCCAGGCTACATATTTGACATCTCAGTTTTATATGGTTTGGCTGTATTAAGGATCTTGGGGACTCACATGTAGAGCTGGAGCAGTGGTTCCCAAACTTTTTTGGCCTACCGCCCCCTTTCCAGAAAAAATATTACTTAGTGGCCCTTGGAAATTATGAAACTATTTATTGAACCCAGAATAGAATGTAATACAAAAAAAGTGTGGCTATCACCTCTCCTCTGGATTGCTGCAGCACCCACGGGGGGAGGGGGGCGGCAGTAACGCCCACTTTGGGAATCACTGAGCTGGAGGGACATAAGATATCATGGAATTCAGTCCTTTCATTTTACAAATAAGGAAACTGAGGCCAAGAGAAGTTAAGATCACAGTGATAGTAAGTGATAAAACTAAGACTGGAACACTGGTCCTGATGCCAAATCCGATAGTCTTTCCAATGTACAATGAAGCATTTGAGGCAAAAGAAGAAATACTGAGGAGTGCCTTTAGAAGTTTTGCCATGTATTGGCATTACTTGGTGGCAGTTTTTTATTTCATGAAAATGAGAAGAAAGCATTATTTGACCACTAAGTAAGAAAAGCAGGGAGGCATAGCTAGATGGCATCATGGATAGAGGGCTGGGCCTGAAGCTGGGAAGGCCCCCTGACCTTTTGTCTTACAGTTGTTACTAGGACATAAAGTAAAGGAGAAAGGAAAAAATAAACCAACCAACGAAGACCAGGGGAAAAGGTGGCCAGTATTAAGCAATACCAGAACAACTTAGCAGTGTGGTTTGAGCCCAACAGATCTTGGTCCTTCCCTCTAACTGCCCCCAACCCATTCCCAGCAACTGTTTATTTCACTACTTTCTAGATTCCCAAACAACATGGCTACTTTCTCTAACTTACTAGTAGATATCACCCTCATTTCTCAGAATCGATGCCTCCCTTCAAAGATCAACTCAGATACTCTTTCCTTCTCCAATTTTCCTTGTATTAAATTTATTTGCATTTATAACTGGCATAAATACGGTGTTATTTTTAGTCCTCTGCCTCCTTTTTTCTATCATCCTACCACTATCTACACAGAATCTTGGAATGAAGCCATATAGGACTAAGAATCAGTTTGTGGTTTTTTTGTTGTTTTATATGTGGTATCATATTCCTTAAAAGAAAACATGCATTGGTTATGATATGTATTGTTAGAAAAAAAAGAGTATCCATATTAATAAAATCAAAGTATAGATATAGATATGTATACATGTTATACCTCCTCAGGAATATATATGTGCTCCTTGAGGGCAGGGATGGTTTCATTTGTGTCTTTGTATCTCCATCAGCCAGCACAGAGCTTTACATGTTACAGTTGTTTAGTTGTTTTCAGTAGCATTGGACTTCTCACGACCTCTTTTGGGCTTTTCTTGGCAAAGATACTAAAGTAGTTTGTCATTTCTTTCTCTAGTTCATTTTACAGATGAGAAAACTGAGGCAAAAAGGTTATGTGACACACAGAATCACACAGCTACTAAGTGTCTAAGGCCAGATTTGAATTCAGGTTTTCATGACTCCAAGTCTGGCACTCTCCACTGAACCACCTAGCTGAAAATATTTAATAATTGTAGAATTGTGTATGAAACTAAGGGGATCCATTTGACTTGCCCCCTTTTTAGGATTTCAACTGCATTGCCCGGGACTGAAGCTTCTGCCATTGGTTCAGAACAACTTACGAACTCTTTTCCTTAGAGGGAAGAATCTTATTAGGAGTTATATATAACATAGTTTTATGTTAGTTAAAGATCTATTAGGCCAGTAGTCTGTGATGAGATTTGATTTATCAGTCTTAAAGGGAGGCAAAACAAGTTGAAATCCCAGTATTGCTTGAGAGTGGGAGTTGGCATAAGGGAAAACATCTTGAAAAGAAAGTTTGCAGTTATAAAGCTAACCCTGTGGAACCTGGGCTTCTGGGCATCATACTTTTACTTCATGTAGTAGCTAGCAAGAAAATGGTGGGTGGTACTTGTCAATGGCTGCATGTGCTTAAGCTTCTTTTCAGCCTATAATTACTAGAAGAAACAAATATATAGTACATGATCCACTAATGCATCATGTATAAAGTTACATTTTTCTTACATCGACAGCACAAAGTAGAATCCCTAATTTGTAAACATTTTAAACAATGTGGTTAGACCAAAGTTCAGAATAATATATCTAAACTAGACTACAACCAAATATGCTAAAACACTGACTTTCTCTTACTTTGAAAGCGGCCCCTAGGATCTGGTGTATAAGCATTTGCTCTACCACTGTATTCTTCTGATGATCCCAAGTTTGTGTATACTTATTGTACCTATTTTAACAATCTGTATATGAGACTTTACTGGGTAGTAGAAAGAACACTGAAGTCTTGGAGTCTTGCTTTTTGATCCAACATTTATTAAATTCCCTACTGGGCATAGGGCACTATGTCCATTTGGCTAGCAATCTTGGATAAGGCATCATTTCTCTGAACCTGCTTCCTCTTCTATAAAATGGGGAAAACAATATTTTCATTGTTTAATAATCTACCTACTAAACAAGGATGAGGATCAGATGTGATCATTTGTAACCATTAAGTGATAGCTAAATGAGTCATTGAAATTTTTGTTTTACTTATGATACAAATCCAGGTACATAAAACATAACTGGAAAAACTACAAAGTAAAGTGATACTGGGCAAAGGTCTTGTAGAAGACCAAACCTATTGGTAAAGAGTATTTACAAGGTATTGATGATTTTTAAAACTTTTATTGCAAATCGCTCCCTTGTACTTTTGTAGATTAAATGGATAGAAGATAGTTTTCAATAGCTGAAATTTTTGGAAGACAAATGACTAAGTTTTGGAATGGGTGCCACTCTGACACAAAAGTGACTATGGAAGATCTGAATTAAAAGGAAATCTTTTTGTCCTAATCATATTAATGTGCAGATAGGAATCTGAAAAGAAATATACGTGCCTATAGTTTTTAAAAGATATTGTGGGGGGGCAGCTGGGTAGCTCAGTGGAGTGAGAGTCAGGCCTAGAGACAGGAGGTCCTAGGTTCAAACCCGGCCTCAGCCACTTCCCAGCTGTGTGACCCTGGGCAAGTCACTTGACCCCCCATTGCCCACCCTTACCACTCTTCCACCTATGAGACAATACACCGAAGTACAAGGGTTTAAAAAAAAAAAAAAAAAGATATTGTGATTGTCTGGAAAGAGATTGTCTCACAAAATTGACAATTTCATTACTGTCTCATAAGAATGTGACACAATGCTACCATTTTTAGATAAAAGTTTAAAATAAAATTACTTATCTCTACAGGAGAATAAGATTAGTAGGATTAATTTTTCTTTAGAAAGGTTAAAAATTATCTGACGGGAGTTCCTCATTAATTTGGAAGACCAAAACTGTTTCTGAGTGTGATTGACAGATTCAAAATAATTTATTTATATAAAATTTTTCAGGTTTGTAAAACCTTTCACATACATGATCTCAGCTGAGCCTCACAACAACTCGATGAGGTTATTGCTGCATCTATGATCGTCCTCATTTTACAGATGAGGAAACGGAGGCCAGAGAGATTAAACCATTCCTCTGAGATAAGAGATCATCATATCTAAGATGGGATTCCGACCATGGTCTTTCTAACTCCAAACCCAGCGGTCTAGTATGACTATCCAGGTAGTGAAGGAGCTGAGACATAGAAGTTGACAAAGCCAGAGGTGAAATTGGAACTCGGGTTCCCCATACCATCTGATGAGTCCAAGGTCACTCCTTTTCAAGTGCCACAAGAGGATGTATTAGGCAAGAGCACCGATTTTTGCGTTCAGGTGACCGGGGTTCAAATCCTAATTTAGACATTCATTCCTGTGTGAGTTCTCCTTTGGCAAATCCATTCGCCTCTCTAGACCTCTGTTTCCTAATTGCCTATTGAGAGAAGAGATGAGACTAGATGATCCCTGCGGTTCCCTCCAACTTCAGGTGCTTTGGGTCTGTGACCCTGGGCAGGCAAACAGTGGATGCTCTTTCCAGCAGGTGCCATGCTGGGGGCGGGAGGTGTGGGGAGAGGGAGGAGGATGAGGAAGGGGTGGCAAAGAGGGGTTCCCATGTAATTCAGCCTCCAGGCTGACTGCCAGCCTGCAGGGAGCGGGTGGAGAGTAGGCAGGAGGCGGGATTAGAGTCCCCGACGCTATTCTGGGCGCTAATGAGATTACCCGGGAGTGGACAGGCGGACAGCGACCCCAGGCCCCCAGCAGCCGAGCCCCGTGGAGG
>NW_025384667.1:0-9258 GCF_016433145.1 Gracilinanus agilis
GGAAGGAAGGAAGGAAGGAAGGAAGGAAGGAAGGAAGGAAGGACTCTTCAAACCTCTTTTATTAAGACATTTCTTTCCCCTTAAAACCATGCTCCAGGGTCAAAAGCCAATGAGAAGCACACAAGTCATGCAGGGAAATAGCCATTCCGTAAGCAGCTTAACCTCACAGTTCAGTAGCACAGCCTTACTCCCACAAGCGCTGAGCCTGACTACACCTGGTTCTGTCACCCAGGATACAGGACATTGTCATCCCAGCCCAGACTTCAGCCATGATAGGCAACTCAGGTATGAACAGTGCCTTTTTTTGAGGGGAGGGAGTTGTTTACATTATTTTTTAAATTAAATTCTCTTTCTATTAACAAGGATTTATTTTTCTCTCCCTCCATCTCCCCACAGTTGGGTGGTGAGGGTCAGGGAGAGACATAAATTAAAGCCCTTGTAACAAATTTTATATATGTATATATAATTTGGTGTTTGTGCGTATGTGTATATATGTGTGTATATAACTTGTTTTGCTTGAATATATATATATATATAGTCTAACAAAATAAATCCCTACATTGGCTGTGTCCAAAAACATGTATCTCTTTGCATGTATTCCACATCACTTCTTTGAAAGGAAGTGAGTAGTATGCTTCATCTTAAGTCCACTGGAATTAACTGATTTTTTTCTTTGAAAAGTAACTGATATCTACCTTGAAGTGGTCCCTTAGAAGCAGCAAGGGAGTTTCTAAGCTGCATGACACAGAAAGCACACAAGCCCAGTGGACAGATGAGGTCAGCAAGGTGCCTTCCAAGAAGGAGACCAAGAAAAGTCATTTAAGTTGAAATGAGAGGCATTTGAATTGAGTAAACATATAGAGGCTTGGTAAACACTGTAGTGTGCTAGGCATTACCAGGAAGGTGATGAAAAATATTCTCTCTCTCCTAAAGATTGCTGCTTAGCCAACCAATCCAGCCAATGATGCCTGGGTCATGTGATGCAAGGAGGTCCTCAGACCCTGGTGGCACAGGACGGCAAGTAAAGTAGGTGGCTGAGGGAGGGAAAAAAGGAGGGAGGAAGATAGATAGGAGAGTAGAAAACTGGGTTGGAGTCATAATATAATTATCCCCCTACTCAAATCAGAAGGAATCATTTTGATTGTATTCAGCTGTTCTTTTTTTTTTTAAAGCTCCTGTTCTGTAATAGCCTTCCATAACAACAACCTATGTCCTTCACCCCCAGGATTTTAACCAGTCAAATGTGGCACTGACTTCATATCTTGTGGCTTAGTACTTTGACTCCATCTCAAGTGTGAAAAGCCACTACCCTCCAGGGCATAAACTCCAGTGGGCCCAGCTTAGCTATTAGAACCCTGCAAGGCCCCTTTTATAGCTTCTAACATATAGGAAGGAGCAGCCTAGAATAATAGATAGAGAGTGGCCACTCCAACTGTCTTTCTCACACATACCAAACTGTTCCTTAAGACTTTAAGGAAGAGTTGCCTCTCTGCTTTGATAGAGGGAATTTTTTCTCTGGAAGCCCCTTATGGAACATCAATGAAATCAAAAGTCTGAACTTCTTCCCCTCGAGTGCCACCCAAAAGTCTAACAACCAAAAAGCTCCACTGATAGTACCTCTAACTCTGCCAGCCTATGTCATTGATGATGTACCAATGGAATATTAAGAAATTTGTATATTTTTTCCCCTTTCCATCCACAAAAATAAAATATTCTTCTTGCCTCCCCCTTGTCCATACCATTAGGTCTATTAACTATTCCCTAAGTAACAGGGTCAGTTATTGAAACATGAAGTTGAATATTTTAAAAGCTCTTAGAAAAATAAAAAAGTTTCCATGCCTTGGAAGTGAGACTGAAATAGAAATACCTGGCAGATGATGATGCCCTTTCAGTAAAATTCTGGCTTAATTTTTGTAAGAAGGTGGCCACCACTCAATAAAGAACCACACAGAAGCTTTGGAAGACCTAAAGGCAGCTCTTCCTGCCTTAGAGACAGCTTCCATAGGCACCCCTCCCAGACTTCCATTTTCTCTAACTATAAACTCCCTTTGAAGTAATTCCATTGACATTTTCCTCCCATCTCACAATCCTTCAGAGAGCCATCTAGTGCAGGGTTGGACCACCCACGGTTTGTAGTCTCCTTGGTTCCTTCCCAGAGTTCGTAAAGAATGACCCATTTCATAGCAATCCTAAATAACATCAAACCCCAGTTGCCCAATTTCTTCCAGGTTCCTCTTAGACACGCAGCAGCATTCCTTTTAAAGTCCCTATCCCCAAAGATTCAGCCAATGTTTCTAATTAAGTCAAGTTTTTAGCTCATTCCACCCAAGTGGTCCAAGTGTTTGGAGACAAAATTTCTGGTTATAATAATAGTAACAATAGCCCTCATTTATATAGCTCTTCAAGGTTTGCAAAGTGTTGTATTTATGTATCTCATTTGAGCTTCACAACAACCCTGTGAGGTAGGCGATCTTTTTAACCCCATCTTATAGATGAAGAAACTGTGGCTGAGAAAGGTTAAGGGACCTGTCCAGGAGCACACAGCTAAATAACTAAATGGGGCAGGATTTGAACTTATGTATTCCTTACTCCAAGCCTTGTACTCTATCTACTGCCCCACCTTGCTACTGGTTATATTCGTTTTCAGGGAATCAGTGGGCTTAGAAATTCTTAATTCTGTGAACTCTTGACTTTTTTTAAAGGGGCAGCTAGACAACATAGTGGATAGAGTATTGAGCCAGGAGTCAGGAAGACCCAAGTTCAAATCAGGCCTCAAACACTAGTTATGTGACCTTGGGCAAGTCACTTCGTCTCTCTGCTTCTGTTTCCTCAACTATAACATGGGACCAATAATAGTATGGTCGACCCAGGATTGTTGTGAGGATCAAATGAGATAATAATTGCAAAGCCCTTAGCATGATGTCTGGCACATAGTAAGCACTAATAAATGTTAGCTGTTGTGTTTTTTTTTAAATAATGATAACCAACATTTATATAGCGATTTATATCATCTACTCTTCACAAACTTGTGAGATAATTATTACAGGTATGATTGTCCCCATTTTACAGATGAGGAAAATAGCAGATGAGGAAAATGAGTTGATTAAAAGACTTGTTCATGGTCACACAGCTAATAGGTGTTAGAAAATGGATTTGAACCTGGATCTATCCTGACTTCAAATTCATCATTTTATCCATTATTCAACACTACCTTTCTCTGACTTGCTTTTTATGTTGTTGAGCTTTTTGTAGTCAATAAAGCTCTGATATTCTTGATTATACTTTTCTTCCCTAACCCTCCCCAGTTTTTGTAGGACAATAATAAGTTGACCTCTTAATGCCTGAGCCTCCTTAGTCATCCAGAATCTGGCTCCTACTCCAGTATCTGGAGCCTGTTCAGGCCACTTGTAAAAAACATATACATAGGGAGTGCTTCAGAGAAATCTGGTTTGAAGGGGCAGCTGAGTGGCACAGTAGAGTGAGGGCCAGGCCTGGAGTTGGAAGGCCCTGGGGTTCAAATCTGGCCTCAGATATTTCCTAGCCAAGTTACCCTGGGCAAATCACTTAACTCTAATTACATAGTCCTTGCCCTTCTAACTTGGAATTGTTACTAGGACAGAGAGTAAAGGTTTAGAAGAAAAGAAAACCAATTGAAGATGGCCCCAGGCAGATGAACTTGTTCCCCAGAAAGAATGTACAGACTTTTCAAATACCTGAAACTTTTTGAGACCCTCCCAATATTTCCCCAGATGATCTTTCCATGTCTTGCTGGAAGCTTTAAATATCTCATTCTTAATGTTCTTTTTTTTCCTTCCCTGTGAAACCAAACAGATATCCTCAAAGCCCATCTGGCTTTCCAAGTCTGGAAGTGCAAACCTCCAGTAGCAGCACCTCGACCCCTATTCTGCTGATGGGACAAGCTGTGTTACACCCTGGTTTCTCGGCTACACAGCCATCCCCCTTGCAGCCCCTGCAGCCCCAGCAGCCACCACACTATCTACAGGTAAGAGATGGGCAAAGAGATGGGAAACAGGAGACTTCTCTAGAGATGGACCAAACCAAGAAGAGAAAAGAGCTGATAAAGCCTGTTTCACCTCTTGGCTCAAACCAAAAATTCTTATATGGAATCTGGGAAATTGATATTTTTCTAATATTTTGGTAACTATTATTCCATGTTCTTTTGTAATCCTATATTATACATTTAAAAACTTTATTCTGAGAAGAGTTCACCAGACTGCCAAAGGGAGGGATCTATAATATACATATTCAAAAATGGCCAAAAACTCCTTGTTTAAAGATCACTCTAGGCTCCAAGTATCTATGCTAAAGATGTCACTGAACAGGTTCAGTATTTGGTAAGATTTCTCAAATGCTCTGTTGGAGTAGGTAAAGCCATAGTAATAAAGGAAGTTACTGGAGGCAGCTAGGTGGCTTAGCAGGTAGAGAGCCAGATATTGATTCTGAGATAGAAGACAAGAACTTAAAAAAAAAAAAATTCCTTCCACTCACTGAATCAGGTGGGAGCCATATCAAGTAGCATTTTCAGAAAAGAGAAGCAAGATCCCATGCCGTGTGCCCCCAAGATCTGTCAAAGCTCCATGCCCATGGCTTCCACTTGTGATAAGATCTAAGTAAGAGAAACATGTGGATTAACCATCTGGGGATGTAATCTGCATCTCTTCCCTTTGAAGATAGTACTGACCCTCTAGTTGGGCAATCAAAGTATAACTATTGGAAACCAAGTTTATTTGTTTTCCTCACTAGGTACAAACACCAACCTCTTTGCACAATGAACAGCAAGACTCTCTGCTTCTGCCCACTTACTCCCAACAGCAAGGGACCATGGGGTATCACCCCACACCCCAACAGCCTCCGCCGCCGCCACCTCCGCCGCCTCCACCACCACATCCATCCCGAAGGCCCAGCAGTCTCTCTGAGTCCTCAAGTCTCCAGCAGCCTCCACGATAGGGCCCCAACATGACATCAATACACAATCAGCTTTAACCAATGGAAAAGAGAGGGAGGGGGCAGAGGAGGAAAGGATTTTGCATCTAAACTCTTGGCTTTTGCACACTGCAGAATACATTTCAGAACTCCTAGATCCTAACAAATCTCAGAGTGCAGGTTGCAGTGGATGGAAAATTATCAGGATCTGGTTGTCCTTGGTTGCCCCTGGCTCGGTGGATCTCTGATGTACTCTACAGCCATACAATGACCACTCAGACTGGAAATGAACAGTATTCTACATGAACCCCATCTTTGTTGGGTAAACACTCGGAGAAAGCACTTTTTGCCACATCCTTGTGGGCACATCCATGTTACTCCAGCTGACTGTGGACTGTCAATATGAGATATTTGGCCTTTATTCTTTCAATCTTCTTTCCTTTGCATTTGAGAAGCACTTCGTCAAAGATCTGTTGAAGAGAGAAAGAACAAGAGATTATTTTTATTATTGTTAATTTTTTTTTGCACAACTGCACAGAAGAAATAACTTAGGCACTTTCTGTATAAAATTAAAAAAAATAAAAGTCTATTTACTTCATGTCGTGACCAACAAGTACAAAAATCAGCAGGCAGAGCTGGTCATACTCTCCAACCTGAAACTAACAGAACAGGCCTTTTAACCCTTCCTGTTCTGGTGACTGTTTGGTCTCTTTCTTAAGAAAATAACACTGGACTTTACCTGTTTACTTTATTAATTACAACTACAAAGGAGGACTCAAACTGTAAGCACAATCATGCAGCTGATGTTCTGGAAATCTAGCGAGACACATAAGAACACAAAGAAGATACATTTCTGCCTCCCAAACAGCCCATCACTTCTGTTTGGGACTACAGGTCACTGAGGAAAATGCACTGTGTTTTGGCCCATTGAATGGGGATGCTGCATCTTATTACATATCTTTCATGATAAATACCTAGGATTGAATTTTCCTTTAAGAAATGCACTTTTTGCTTTTTTTGTATGTTTTGTTATGTTGAGATGTTTCTAAAGAAAAGATTTTATGTAATTATAAAACATAGTGTATTGTACAGCTGTTGTAATAATGACCTATTTCTATAAAAAATAAAATTGTATGGAATTATGTGTAAATTATTTTGTATCAGAAACACCAGTTCATTTCACAAGTATGAAAGTTTTCTTGTGCTTTTCTGTGAGTGGACATTTTGTAATAAATTAACAAATTTGTACAATTTCCTATGGAGGTAAGTCCTGTCTCTTGGTATATTTATATATGCATATATGTATCTGGTCATATATGTATATGTATTTATGAGTAAACATATTTTTGTCTTTATTTCTGCATGCATTTCTATTCAGTCAAAGAAAACTGAGAGGCAGTGTGGAATAATGGATAGAGCTGGCCTCCAAGCCAGGAAGACCAAGATTCAAGTCCAGATTGGGCTGAAGGCTGCATTAGGGCTTTTAGAAAAGGGGCCTGTCTATACTGGTAGAAGGCTTTTCCTTGTCCAGTGAAATCACAGGTCTAGTCCCTATCCTTCAATATAAATAAACATGAAGAAAAAGAGGAAGCCATCATCCTCTCAAAAGGAACCCTCATAAAATGCAAAAAGCCAGTAGACTGGGGTTCAAATCCTAGTTTTTCCAATAACTCTCTATAGGACCATATTTAAGTCTGGGCTTCAGCCCCATTATTAGTGATTTTTAAAAGTTGGGCTAAATGATATCTAGGGTCTGTTCTAATTCTGATGTTAAAAGGGAATATGGCAGTGAAAGCAACTAGGTGGCACAGTTAATAGAGTCTCAGGCCTGAGGTCAGGAAGAATCATCTTCCAGAGTTCAAATCTTGCCCTCACTCAGACACTTACTAGCTGTGTGACCCTAGGCAAGTCACTTTACCCTGCTTGCCTCAGTTTCCTCACCTATAAAATGAGCTGGAGAAGGAAATGACAAACCCACTCTGATATCTCTGGCAAGAAAACTCCATATAGGGTCACAAAGGGTCAGACATGAATTAAATGACTGAAAAACAATAATAACATGGCATAGTAAATAGACCACTCAACTTGGATTTGGGAAAAATAGATATAAGGACTAGACCTATGATTTCTTTGGTGTAGAGAACTCCCAGCCGAGGAAACTCCTACTCCAATGTAGGTTAGTACCTTTTCTGCAACTCCTAGAGTTGCTTAGAGCACATTGAGAGGTTAGATGATTTGCTCAGGATCAGGCAGCCAATATGTTCCAGAAGTAAGACTGAAACATTTGGTCTCCCCTGCCAGCCCTCTATCCAGTTCACCATGCTGGAGTCAAGAAGACCTGGGTTCAAATCCCAGCTCAATCGCTTTCCATCTCTCCAAACCAGTTCCTTAACCTAAGATAGAGACCCGATTCAATGGCCCCATCCAGCTCTAAGTGTGGAGCTCTGATTCTGTGACATCGAGTGATGGCCAGCACTATGCAGCTTGAAATGTTTGCCTTCAGATTGACTGAAGTTGAAAGAATCCTGTGCCTGTGAGCTTGAACTGTGCACAATGGACAGCTTGTTCAGACAGTCCTGAAAAAACCTTGAGGCTGGATTTAACAGTAAATGTCTCCCCGTTTTAACTCAAAAGGAAAGCTAGAGATGTAAATGCTGCTATTAATGGGGTGCTAAGAACATGTTAACCTGCCATAACTAGATTTCTTCTCTGAGAAGCTAGTCCAAATGGAAAAGAAATCAGGTGAAGGTGTTCATTCACTGGAAAGGTAGCAGGAAAATCCATGAGTCTTTTCTCTGGAAAAATACCAGCCTGAGGGCAGCTAGGTGTCTCAGTGGATAGAGAACCAGCCTTGGAGATGGGAAGTTCTGGGCTCAAATCTAGCCTCAGATGTTTCCTAACTATGGACCCTGGGCAAGTCACTTAACCCCCATTGTCTAGTCCTTACCCCTCTTCTGCCTTGGAACCAATATATGGTTTTCATTCTAATACAGAAGGTAAAGATTTAAATGAAAAAGAAAAATACCAACTTAAAGGGGGCAACCAGGTAATTCAGTGGATAGAGTGCCAGGCTTGAAGTTGGAAGAATGTGGGTTCAAATCTGGCCTCAGGTATTTCCTAGCTCTGTGACTCTGGGCAAGTCACTTCACCCTGTTTGCTTAACCTTTGCCTTTCTGTCTTAGAGTTGTTTCTAAAGGAAAAAAAATAAGGGCTAGAAAAGAAAAGAAAAGAGAAAGATACCAGCCTATCCCATATAAATGAGTAACCCACAGAAATGCCCAACTTCAGAATCCTCCCCAAAACATGAATGAATTGAATCTGATTTACCAACATGGAAATAACAAGGCTGGACAGATGATGTCCTGCAATACTTTTTCCTGGGATCCCCCAGCATGATGCATAGCTAGGTGACAGAGTGTATAGAATGCTGGGTCCAAGTTCAAATCCAGCCTCAGATATGTGACCTTGGGCAAGTCACTACCTGTCTAACTCAGTTTCCTTATCGTAAAATGAGGATATAAATAGTAACTACCTTTCAGAGTTCTTGAAGAATCAAATGAGATTATTATTTATAAAGCACTTAATATAGTGCTGACTGAATAGTAGGCACTTAACTAAATGCTTGTTTCCCTTTTTTCCAGCAGGAGTCCTGGGTTCCAATTGTGGTCCTTTCACCAAGAAGCCACTTAACTTTTAGAAAGGCATATAACCTCTCTGTGCCTTAGCTTCACCATTTCTCAAATGGCTGTAATTCCTATCTGCACAGTTATGAGTCTAAAGTGAAATATGTGTGAACACCCAAAAAACTACATAAAATGCAAGTGTGTTTCTGAAAAGTGTAATTTATTTTTTTGTAATCAAACATTTCAAATCCATTAAAATAGTTTACCATTTAAAACATCCTTTAAAAGTGTTATACTTTAAAAAAAATAAAGAATAATCACCATCTAATATATTATTCTTCAGCAAGTTCAAAATGTCTTATGTCAGGGTCTTTTTTAAAATTCTGCTTTATAGGGCAACAATAGCACAGTGAATAAAGCACTAGGTCTTGGAGCCAGAGGACCTGGGTTCAAATATGACCTTGGACATTTTCTAGCTCTGTTACCCTGGGCAAGACACCTAGTCCTTGCCACTCTTCTGTCTTAGACTTGATACAAAGACAGAAGGGAGAGGTTTAAAAAGAAAAGAGAGGAAGGAAAGAAAGAAGTAAAGAAAGAAAGAAAGAAAGAAAGAAAGAAAGAAAGAAAGAAAGAAAGAAAGAAAGAAAGAAAGAAAGAAAGAAAGAAAGAAAGAAAGAAAAAGAAAGGAAGG
>NW_025384668.1:0-6090 GCF_016433145.1 Gracilinanus agilis
TCCCCTCCCCTCCTCTCCTCTCCTCTCCTCTCCTCTCCTTTTCTTTTCTTTTCTAAAACCCTTATCTTCTGTTTTAGAATCAATACTAAGTATTGGTTCCAAAGCAGAAAAGCAGTAAGGGCTATGCAATGGGGCTTTAAGAGCCTTGTCCAGGGTCACACAGCTAGGAAGTGTTTGATGCCAAATTTGAACCCAGGACTTCCTAGCTCCAGGTCTGGCTCTCCATCCACTGAGCCACCTGAGCTGCCCCTCATCAGGTATTTCTAACAATATTTCCTGGTAAAGAATTTCTGTCCCTTGCCCTCTCCTTGGGTTACCATTCTGGTAACGACAGTGTTGGTAGGAGCTGGTCAACCTAAGACTCCATGACAAAGGATCTACACTCAAAATCCTGACTTTGCCACTTATTCCCAGTGAAACTTCCATCATGTCACTGAGCTTCCCTCAACGTCAGGAAACAGAATGAACGAGAGAGACTAAATGGTCTCTAAGGTCTTTTATCTCCAAATCTATGATAACACATGGGACCTTTGGTGGAATCCTTAAGGTAGAAAAATACATTTTGGATGGAAGGATTTTGTTTTTCACTTAACTTTTCTAATGACCAAAAGCCTATTTTCTCTCTCTCTCCTACCTCCCCTCATCGGAACAAAAAGAAAGAAAAATAAAATTCAAAGGATCATTTTAACTCTTATTTGCCATCACAGATTTATGTCCCAGGAGCCTTTTTTAAGTTACTATAAATAGATAACAGAGATTTTTGAGAATGATAATGCTTCATATTTATATATTTTAAATTCTCAACATATATTTACTTCTCTAATCCCTATCCTCAAAGCAACCATAATTAGTTAATGATCTCTGATTACAGCTTCTGGTGCTTCCACTTTCCACTCCTTCTCCCAGACCAGTTCTTCATGCTCATCCTGATGTTTGGCCCCTCGACACACCCCAACCTCAACCATCTATCACTGTAGTTCTCGGATCCATCAGGGCTAGTGTCCCTCCCCAGACCTGACCTCAGAGCCAGCAATTTCCGTAACGATGTCTCTCTCCGCCTGGCTCCCTGCCCCCTGACAATCTGTCATGTTCGCCCCGCAACTCCAACCATCCATTGTAACATGGATTGTTACAAATGCAAGAATTTTCATTTCAACTAGGTCCTCCTTGCTGCAATGTAGTTCCTGTATTTCTCCCTTATTGACTCTCTTCTGTTCCAGTCTGCAGCTGTTCCTCAATTTCTCTTTATTCTTAGTGCTTTTAATTTCCACCCCTTTCCCCATCTCCATAATTCCTACCAGAGGATCTGTCCCCTCCTATTAATTACTGTGATTAAGAACAAGTCAGTTACTCCCAGGCTAGCACTCCTGCTACTGTTCTTAGCATCTCTCACCAACAACTGCACCTTGAACTCAGCCCCAGGTGAATTCCTTCCACCCATCTTCAGGACTACAATTTTTGCCTTTCTTTGTTCCCCAGAACTTAGCACAAGGCCGGACATAAACATTTAAATGCTGGTTGACTGCTTACTGCTTGAGTGATACTGACATGCACCAATGCCAAATCTCTGTCTCTGTCTCTCTGTATCTGTCTCTGTCTCTCTTTCTGTCTTTGTCTCTCTCCCTTTCCCTCTCTCTGTCCCTGTCTCTCTTCCCGTCTCCCTCTCCCTCCTTTTGTCTTAGAATCCATACTAAGCATTGGTTCCAAGACAGAAGAGCAGGAAGGGTTAGGCAATTGGAGTGAAGTGACTTGCCCGGGACACACAGCCAGGAAATGTAAGGCCAGATTTGAACCCTGTCTCCAGACCTGGTTCTCCACCCACTAAGCCATCTGGTTACCCTGACATTTTCTTTCAAATCTACCTTCTTCCTTCTTTTGGCCAAACCTGGAAGGAGGGGGGAATGAGAAGGGATGGAGGGGAAAGGAACATATTAGGAGAGGAACACCAAATGGATACCATGCTGCCAACTCCCCTTGCCAACTTGAGAAAAGACAAGTTTCAAAATAAATTGCAAGTATGAGACACATTTCAGGTTCAAAAACAAGCCTCTCAATGGGATATGATTTCATAGGGAACAATGAGGCTCAGCTGGAGGAGTTTCCTGCTTGAGTGACCATGCAGCCCTTTCTTCTTTGGGTGTTCTTCCCAGGATGCTGCTAGAACAACATCCTTCTACTCTATAACTCGTCATCACTAGGGAGGCAGCAGAAAGCACTAGATCTACAGTCATTTTTGCCACTACTCTTCAGGGGACATTGGGCAAAGACTTCTCTGACTCTTGGTTCCCTCATCCACAAAATGAGGGAATAAGATTCAATGGCTACAAATATGCCTTTCAGCTCTGTGTTTATGATCCTCTACTCCCTAGTTCTTGTCCGTGTATTTCTCCTCATATACGGATCCTCCAGCTAGACACCCCATCTCTGAGCTCCAGACCTTTTCTCTGCCTGTTCCCTCTGTTCTGACTACTGGGCTCCCTGGCTTCCTTTAAGTCCCTGACTAAAATCCCATCATTTAAAGGAAACTTCCAATTCATTCCTCTTAGTCCCAGTGCCTTCCCTCTTAATTATTTCCTATTTATCCTCTATATAACTTGCTTGGTATAGATCTGTTTGCATGTGTCTCCTTTATTAGATTATGAGTTCCTTGAGGGCAGGGACTGACTGCCTTTTGCCATTTTTTTTTGTAATCCCAAAGCTTAGCAGAGTGCCTGGCACAGTGGAGGCACTTAATAAATGCAAATTGATTGATACTGGCCTACTCTGAAGGCAGCCAAAGGAGCAGTAAGGTACATGAACTTTTCCTCTCCATTCAGACAGCTGATATAACTCTTACACCGTCTCCAGTCCGGGGGAGGATGGGCAGGTATGTGCCACTTTTCTGGTACAGGAGAGTTTGTGATGGTCCCAAGTTGTCTTTCCAGCTTCATTATGCATAATTCTTTTCCCCATATTCTTTTATCTAGCCAGACTGTCTTGCCTCCTGTTCCTTGCACATGGCATCCTATTTCCCAGCTCCATATCCTCCATGGCCAGAATGTACCCCCTCACTTCCTCCTAGAATCCTTAGCTCCCTTCAGAGCTACAGAGCTCCACGGCCACACTTCCCACCTGGGCCGTTTCCTGATCCACCAGTGGTCAGTGACTTCCCATTCATTCTGTATATATTTAGAATATTCTTTTTTTTTTTTTTTAAACCCTTACCTTCCATCTTGGAATCAATACTGTGTATTGGCTCCTAGGCAGAAGAGTGGTAATGGTAGGCAATGGGAGTCAAGTGACTTGCCCAGGGTCACACAGCTGGGAAGTGTCTGAGGCCGGATTTGAACCTAGGACCTCCCGTCTCTAGGCCTGGCTCTCAATCCACTGAGCTACCCAGCTGCCCGCTTTGTAGAATATTCTTAAAAAAAAAAAAAAAAAAAAGAACACTCTTACTTTCTGAGAATCAATACTGTGTGCTGGTTCCAAGATAGAAGAGTGGGAAGGACTAGGCAATGGGGGTTCAGTGACTTGCCCAGAGTCACCCAGCTGCGAAGTGTCTTAGGCCAAATTTGAACCTAGAACCTCATTTCTCCAACTCTGGCTCTCAATCCACTGAGCCACCCAACTGCTCCTTTTTCTAAATACTAATATGGTATCTCTTCACCCATGTACTATATGGAGAGCACGTGTGCACACACACACACACATGCGCGCGCGCGCACACACATGCACACACACACGTACACACACATCCCCAGACAGAATGTAAGTCCTTGAAGGCCTTTCATTTATGTCCCTGAATCCCCCAGCATAGAACCTGGCACATTGATTGATAAATGCATATTGATTGACTGATTAACCTCTCCATGATACTCTATCCTTGCCCCCACTGAACCAGGGATCTTTTCACACAATGCTCGGAGCTGTTCGAGGATGCTTCTTTCTCAGATCACTTCACGTTTTCCTTCATTCCAGGCAAGGATTGGGACAGTGGGAAATGAAAGGAGACGGAGGGGCACGGAGCGCATGAGGGAGAAACCCCAGACACAGGGGATCTGCCTGCCAATTCGAGCAAAGGTAAGTCGCTAAGTCTCAGGAGAAGTCCCAACGATGAAACACGCCAGGCTGGAAAATGAGCATGTCACTGAGACATGATTTCATAGGGAGCCTACAGAGGTTCTGCTAGAGTCATTCTGGATTCAAGTGACTTTGCAGCCCTCTTGTATTTGATGTGGATGAAGCCAAGGGATCTTAGCTTGGGGTTAGAGATAGTTCCTTGTCTTTCTCTCTTTTTCTGCCATCATTTTTTCGTCTAGTCTCTTTTCTCTCCCCACCCCCAGAGCTTTATATTGTGTAATGCTTGGGCATTTAAAGGGAAATAGTCCACATCCCTTAGGAATGTGTTGAACAGCTGCAAACCTCTTCAATTTCTAATCCCTAAAAAGCAGACAAAATAATCAGAGAAGTATTTTTCTTCGTAAAATAAAAAAATTCAGCAGCAAGATCAGGAAAGCATAATACTGTACTTGAAAGAAAATGAAGCTAGAGACAAAAGGAAAGAGACCCAGAAAAGTCACAAGCTGGTTCTGCATCTGTGGAAGAGATTATAAATGGCCTGGAAGGGATCACCTGATGGGCTTAAATGTTGCACAACTGAATCATAAGCTTGAAATGTATTCGCTTGGAATACATTAGCCCATTTTTCTTTTCCCTTCAATGATCTAGTGACTCAACCCAACTTGGAGGCAAATGCTCTAAGATATTTAGGGCACACAATTAGATCAAGGAACTGAATCTATGAAAGTCTAACCTACTTGCCCACAATCCATTTTCTCTGCCTTTGCCCAAGGCCCCACACCTTATCTATAAAAGGGACACACTGCTCCTCACTGTCCCTCTCCCTACCTCTTGGGGGAGCTGTAGGGAATGGGGAATTATTGCCCATAAGACCTTGGGCAGGAGATCTCCTCTAATTACTAATTGTTATTTTCTTCAGCTTTGCAGATGGACTGTGTGACAAGACTTGCTTTCTTAATAGATTTTCCTCCTGAACTTTTGCACTGCTGTATTAAAGCATGATTGCGCTTTCCAAACAAACCAGGGCTCGGCTTCCATCAATGTCCAACATGGGCCTTACCCAGAGCTGGGTCAAGGCCAAGAGCACAGCCTGCTACAGATGCACAGCCTCTCAGAAAATAATGGTTAGGATGAAACAGCAGCAACAGGCAATTAACAAAGCAGCTGTATGTCTGTGGGAAGACGTGAAGGGGATGCCAAGGGAGGGCAGAGCTTCATCTTTCACTGCCTTTCTCCTTTGGGACTAGAGGGCAAGAGGCAGCCTTAGCTCATCCCTGTAAACTGTAAGGTCTGGCTGGTAGATGTCTGGAGAGGAACCAGAGCGCCTTGGCCTGCCTACCACACCTGCCCAGTGCCCCTCTGCCCAGAATGACTGTAGTAGCCTCAGCTCAGCCACCCAGAGGGAAAATGGTGCCCAACCAACAAGTGTGTGGTGTCTCACCCTGTAACACAAGCACACAACTGAAAAAAAAAAAAAAAGACAACCCAAGGGCATTCATCATTTTCATTCATTCAACAAATATGAATGGAGCACCTAACTATGTACATGTAGAACAGGCTTGGATTAAGGTCAGCATAAGGAAGGAGGTGTTTTAAAAAGACAGGGAGAGGGGGGCAGCTGGGTAGCTCAGTGGATTGAGAGCCAGGCCTAGAGACGGGAGGTCCTAGGTTCAAATCCAGCCTCAGACACTTCCCAGCTGTGTGACCCTGGGAAGTCATTTGATCCCCCATTGCCTACCCTTACCACTCTTCCACCTATAAGTCAATACACAGAAGTTAAGGGTTTAAAATTAAAAAAAAAAAGACAGGGAGAGGAGAAGAGGGGTGAAGGGAGGGAGAGGGGAGAAGGAGGGAAGAGGAAAGGAGGGGGTGAGGGGAGAGAGAAGAGAGAAGAGAGAAGAGAGAAGGGAGAGAGGGAGAAAGGAGGGGAAGAGAGGAGCGAAGGGAGGGAGAGGGGAGAGGAGGGGGTAAGGGGAGAGGCGTGAGAAGGGAGAAAAGGAGGGAAGAAGAGAGAAGAGTGAAGGGAGGGAG
>NW_025384669.1:0-3737 GCF_016433145.1 Gracilinanus agilis
GGTAGGGAGAGAGAGGGGGAGGGAGGAAGGAAAGAAGGAAGGGAGGGAGGGAGGGAGGGTGGGAGGAAGGAAGGAGTGATCTCTCTGGTCAAATAAGAGGCTGATACTAGAGGTTCTCTTCCTCCCCTGCCTCTTGGATCCTGAGATAACAGGGTGACCTCACTAGGTGGCCTCTAGGTCCCTCTTGACCCTCACCAGAGCTCTTATCTGCATGATTCTGTAGCTTGTGCGGAGCTGGAAGGGTCCTTCCAGAGGAGGACACTTTGTTTCCAGTGTGGTCAGGCCATTTCCTTCTCTCCCAGCTGAACATCCAGAGGGAAGGGCCCAGGCTCAGCCTCCTTCCCCCAGGAAGCCAGGAATACAGTGCTGGGTTCCTAAGAGTCTGTGGTGCTCAGAAGTCTCCCCAGGCTTCCTCCCCTCCAGGCACTGGCACTTTGTGGTGGGCTCTCACAGGGGGCCAAGGCTCAGGGCCCCAGATCTGCCTCCCCCTGGTCTGCTCCAAGCCTCAGCCTCTTCCCATCCTAGCTAGCTGGGTTTTAATGAGAGCCAGAGGACCACCCCCCCCTTCCCTCCAGGAGCCCCCAGCCCAGGGCAGGTCTGCCTGGGTCTCGGAGGGCCTGCCACCAGGGCCTTGCACATGGGAGGCCCTAAGAGTGTTTGCTGATTCCCCCGTGGCCCAATTGGCCGAGGGCTCTAGCCCAGCCCCACGGGAGAAGTTTTGCCCCAGGCCAGGCAGTGCTGAGCAGGTGGCCAGCCCATCTCCACAGTGCCACGGAGCCCATGGCCTCCTCCCAACATCCCGGGGTGGATGTTTGGGCCTCCCAGGAAGGCCTCCTGAGTGCGCCCATCTCCGGGATCTGAGCTGGGCCAATAGAAAGCGGCCACCGGCAGCGCCCCAGGTGCTTCCAGGAATAGGGTCCAGCCTTTCCTCCCCCGCAGCTCTCGCCTCCCGGGCACCTGTGGTGACTCGGCAGAAACGCACCCTGGGAGGGGCGGGGAGGGGGTGTGGCGGGGCGTGGTGACGGGGGAGGGCGCAGGAAGGAGGGGAACCTGGCGGGAAGGAGAGCCCGGGTCCGGGCTAGGGCCCCAATACTACAGCGGCCAGGTCCCGGGCCGGCGATTGGCCGCTCCGGCCACGAGGCCTATCTGGTGTTGCGCGGCCAGCCAATCAGGGCCCGGGGGGAGCCCGTTCATTCACAAAAAGCCAGAAGGGGAAAGGAGCCCCGGCCAAGCCGGCCTCTGGGGCCCACCCCTCCGTCAGCCGCTGAGTCACCCACGTTCCCCAGCCCGCACATGGCACAGGTCAGGCTGGGCTACGGCACCAACCCAGGCCCATACCCAGGGGCGGGGAGGCCGTGCCGGGCTAGACCCGGCTTGGGGGTGTCGCAGTCAGACCTCGGGGTCCCGGAAGGCCTGCCCCTGTCTCCGGGACCCCTCTGCACACGGCCAAGAACAGCGCAGAAATGCCAGGCTGCGGGGCAGCGCTGTGACCGTTTCCCGGAGTCACTTCCCCAGCGCGGTTTCCTCACTCCTCCCAGCCCTGCAGGAAGTGCCTAAGGTGCACGCAGACAGGCACCGGGCAGCTCGGCCCAGGGCCGCCGCCGGCCTCCCTCTCCCCAGGCCCAGCGGCGCGGCGAGGGTACTCACGGCAATCATCCTCGTCGCTGTTGTCCACGCAGTCATTGTCCTCGTCACATCTCCACACGGATGGGATGCAGCGTTCGTTCCCACACTGGAACTGGTTCTCCTCGCACTCCTTGGCGGCCCCTGAAACGTGGGGGGAGGGGGGCGTGAGAATCGCTCCGAGCCCGGCGGCCCGCCCCCCTCCGCGCCACCTGCGCAGCGGCGCACTGGAGAGCCCCTTTAATGGGCCTGGCACAGTGCTGGGCACAGGCACCAAGACAAAAAGCAGGCAGTGCCAGCCCAGCCGAGGTAGTCCAACCCCCTGCTTATTTGGCAAATATGCAGCTGCCAACCCGGAGATTCGGGGTCCCCCTTCCCCATCTCAGGCCCCCTCACCGCGGGGGTGAGGACGAGAAAGGGGGCGATCATTGGGAGGTGTGAGGGGCTCAGGGGAGGGGCCTTTTCTGGGCAGCCCCGAAGGCTAGAAGCTCCAGGGACCGCCCTCCCCATTCGAGGACAATGTTATTCCCACAGACACACAAGCTTCTCTCTCCCCTCCCCGAAGCCCGCTCTTAAGCCTGGGCAGCTCATCCTTCCTCATCCCAGCCGGGATGCCAAGGGCTTGGTCTATGGTGGGGACACCTCTAGCCCCCCCCCAACTTCTGCACAAGGAACACAAGGGCAGGGCGCTGGGCTGAAGCTCACTGCAGTCGGGGAGTCCTGCCCCAAACACACGTGGGGATGCCAAGAACAGCCCAGAAAGAAAATAGGAGAAGAAAAGAACCCACCAGCAACCCTACGTCAAAGGCTGCACCTTTCTGCGAACCCCTAAATACAATCTGGGGGCCCCTCTCGCATCCCCTCCCCAAGTTCTCTGGCCATCCTTCCTCCCCCAGGGAAACACCCTGCCTGCCCAAGTTTGGGAAGTGGATCCAGGCGGCATAGGAGTCCCCGCTGCAGGTGCCTGGAAGAAGGGAGCTTGCAGGATGGGAGAGGAGGTCAACTGTGGGGGAGGGAGGGGTGCCCCCATCTGGGTTGTGCGGGGCTGAGATGAGATGATTTTTTACTTAGGCAAGAAACTAATCTCTCGGAAATGCGCAGCCCCACCCCCCACTCTCCCAGCCCAAGGAATTGGGGTGGGGGTGGGGGCAAATATAGGGGAGAGGGTATCTCCCACCTGAGATGGAGCAGGGACACTTAGGCGATCGCCCACATCCCCACGGCCTCATCAGCACTCCCCACCCGAGAAGCCTGGGTGACAGGGACCAAGGCTACAGTGAGGGGGTGAACCGCAGGCTCCGTCGTCCTTGTGCCCAGAGGAGGGACATCCTTCCCTCCCGGCTAAGGGGCAAAGTTAAGCGAGCTCCCCACGGCCCGCACACCACTCACGGACCCCAGCCCCAGAGGAGGGACGTCTCTCCTCTCCCACAGGCAGATATTAACAGGAACGAAGTTGAAAGATGCCCCCCTCCCAGCCCCCACCAACCTAGACCGTTCCTGGGGGGGGAGGAGGGAACACAGAAATCCAGGGAGAGAACACGTCATCCTTCCCTAGACCCCGGCCCAGGCAGAAAGGAAGGGGCCCCAAGGGGAGGTAGGCGGCTCACCGAACACCCTCGGTGACCATCCCAGGGAGCACCCCGATAGGGGGAGGAGGGATGGAGAAGATGCTGAAAGGAGGGAGAGCACGCCCCCCTCAAGAAGATGAAAGGGGCAAAGTTAGGGCACCTTCCCCGTGCCAGCCCCACATCCCGAGAGCCCCCAGTCCCGGATGGAAGGAGAGGAGGGGGCATCCCAGCATCTCTCCTGCCGTCAGGATGAAAAGGGCGAAGTTGGGGTCCCAGCCTCCCGCGCCCCATCTCTGACAATGGCCTGCGGCGAAGGTGGAGAAGCCCTGGGTGGGCTTTGTGCCGCGACCGAAGGTGGGGGGGCCGTACATCACCCTCTCCCCCATCCTTGCCAGAGGCAGCCCTTCCCCCAGCCGCCCCCCGCCCGCCGCCGCACGCACCTGGGGCCAGCAAAGGTGGCAACAGCAGCAGCAGCAGCGCCGGCAGCAGCTCGGGCCGCCCCATGGCCGGGGGACCCCCGCAGCGCCCCGCGCCCTCAGCCGGCCC
>NW_025384670.1:0-3737 GCF_016433145.1 Gracilinanus agilis
GCTATGTTGACTATGACTATCAAGTGAGCCAAGAAAAGTCACCCAATTCAGTAGGTTATAAAAGAAAAGAAAGGCCCCATCACTCCCTCTCTCTCCTTTGAGCATATCTAACTGAGTATGACTGACAACATTCTTTTAGACTGTAGCTGGTGTGGAAGAGGGAGAGTAATTTCAAGATTAGGTCTCTAGTCCCTGAATACTTCTCCTGTTTTGTGCTTCCTTCCCTAAGCGTGGAACAGATAAGAGAATAATGATCCTAAGAGATGAGCATTTCCATCCTTGGCAGATGCCTTATGAGTCTGAGAGGTCAACAAATTTCTGAGTCCTAATTATCCAGTTGGAAGAGGTTCCTGAAACTCTACTGCTTCTCAAAGAATAAAATGAACTACTACCAGAAAGATGCTACAGCTGGAAAAACTAAGAAAAGCCTTAATTATGTTCTAGCTTGTAGGTTTTAAACAATGATACATGCATCACCTAGTGGAACTATTTGTCGAATTCAGGAGTGGGGAGGAAAAAGTGGTGAGGAGAGGGAGGGCAGATCATGAATCATGTAACCATGGAAAAATATTCTAAATAAAAAAAGAAAAAAATATGTTCTAGCTTGCATTGAAATCCAGATTTGTTAGTTGGACAAACAGCATAGGTCAGAGGTAAAAGAGAAATATTTGTTCAATAGTCCTTACAAAGTACCTCTACATTTAGGGAGATTATAATGATAGTGATTGGCTATTGAGTTTTAAGTAACTATCAATGTGCACTTGTGAGCCATTTTAAGCACTTTGTGGTGGAGGAATAAATAATCACCTGCTACATGAGCTCCACTTTTTATACACAGTTAATACCTAATAAGAGAGATCATAGATATGAACCATATCTAAGTACTGTTGTATTGATTTCCCCCTAGAAATCAGGGTTGGGGCAATGAACCAGACAGATTATTAAAAAAAACAAAACTGACTTTCTCTTTTTGGGGGCCAGGCTTTTCCTGGATATGAATTTAGGTCTGCCCTAGTCCAAAACCAGAGCTTTTTATGAAGAATGGTCCACCTAAGGCCTTAGGGCATGGGTAATTAATTTAAATTTTTATCGATTTTTTTTAAACATCACCTTCATTTCCTCATATATTCCTCCTTCCCTCCACCTAGTGAGTCATCTTTTGTAACAAAAAATTTTAAGAAGAGAAGGACAAAAAAAAAGCTCAGCAAAACCAACCAACAAATTAATTAAATCTGCCAGAATATGTAATATTTTACACCCATAATCCTCTACAAAAAAAAGAGAGAACAGAGCATTTTTAGATACTTTCCTCAGAGCCACTTTAGTCATTATAATTACATAGAATTTAATATAAAGGTTTTTCTGGTCATCCTGTATATTTGTTTCTGCTTACTTCACTCTGCATCCATTCATAAAAGATTCCCCTGTTTCTCTAAATTCTTTACATCTAGGAATCTCCAAAGTCATTCCAGGCGTAAAATGACTTCTGAGAAGAAAGATGTAAGAATAGAAGAAACAGTCAGTTCTCCCAACCTTCTCCTCTAAAAAATTTTAAAATAATTCCTCAAATCGAATTCTGGAGGGGCAGAGCCAAGTCAAGGTGAGACATTTTTCCATCTCAAGAAAACTTTGGGGGTTTAAGGAGAGGTGTATGATCCTGGGTTAGGAACCAGCCTGGAGCCCACATGGCAACACATGCTGTTTGCCTTGCAGGTAGCAACAGCTACAGCAGCTTTAGTTCCTCTCAAACTAAGACAGTAAGGGAATCTAGCAACTAATTCAGAAAGGCATTTCAAGGGATCCCTGTGCTAGTAGTAGATGCAGGATAAGGAGCTATTTGGCAATCCTATTGCCTATGTCCACTTCTAAGTCATGGTTCTAGGGCAAAGTAGTCAAAATTCACAGAGCACCTGCAGTTACAAGGGAATAGAGGTGACTAAGGATTAGTATCAATTGTGATCCCAACACAAGGGCCCATCCTGGATAAGGACCAGAGTGCAGACCAGGAGAACAATGAACACATCTTTTCCCAGAATGCACTAACTTAGAAGCACTAAAATCTTCCCAAATCCCAAAACTAGCTCTGAAAACAGCAGTACAAAAACACCTGAAGCCTTAGGATGGTGTCCCTCCCCACTACTCATCTGTGAATAGAACCCAACTTTAACATAAAGTTCAAAGTCAAGAAACAGGTTGGAAAAATGAACAAACAACAAGAAAAAGAAGAGTCTGGATGCAAAAATCTACTCTGGTAACAAGGAAGATGAGGTCAGAAACTCAAAGACAACAATGTCAAAATACTTACAAAGCCCCAAAGGGAAAAAATAGTTAATTGGACACAAGTCTAACAAGAATTTTTGGAAAACAAAAAAATTAATTTAGAAATCATATGAGTAATAGGGGAAAAATGGGGGGGGAATGAGATATGCAAGATAGATAATACTTTGATAAGAGGCACAAAAAATACTGGAGAAAATAACACCTTGAAAAAAAAGAATTGGCCAAATGGTAAAAGGTGCAAAATGTCACTGATGAAATAACTTCTTAAAAACCAGAATTGGTCAAATGGAAAAAGAAGCATAAAATGTCACTGAAGAATATAATTGCTTAAAAATTAGAACTGAGCAAGTGGAAGCAAATGACTCCATGAGATATTAAAAAAAAATTCAATAATACAAAGTCAAAAGAATAGAAGAAAATATAAAATATCTCAACAGAAAAATAACTGAACTGGAAAATAGATTAAGAAGAGGTAATTTAAGAATTACTGAACTATCTGAAAGCCTGAAAGATCAAAGAAAGAGCCTGAACATAATATTTCAAAGAAATTATAAAGAAAATTTCCCTGATATCCTAGAACCAAAAAGAGGTTCAATAGAAATTGAAAAAATCCATTGATAACTTCCTGAAAGAGATCATAAAATGAACACTCCCAGGAATATTATAGCCAAATTCCAGAGCTCCCAGATCAAAGAAAAAATACTTCAAGCAGTCAGAAACAATTCGAATATCATAAATCCATAGTCAGGATCACACAAGATTTAGCAGCTACCACATTAAAGGAATGGAGGGCTCAGAATATGTTATTCCAAAGAGCAAAGGAGCTAAAATTACAATCAGGAATAACTTACCCAGCAAAAGTGAATAATCCTGCCTGCCCTTTGATCCAGCCATACCATTGTTGAGTTTGTATCCCAAAGAGATCATAGATAAACAGACTTGTACGAAAATATTTATAGCTGCGCTTTTTGTGGTGGCAAAAAACTGGAAAATGAGGGTATGTCCTTCAATTGGGGAATAGCTGAACAAATTGTGGTATATGCTGGTGATGGAATACTATTGTGCTCAAAGAAATAATAAACTGGAGGAATTCCATGTAAACTGGAAAGACCTCCAGGAATTGATGCAGAGTGAAAGGAGCAGAGCCAGAAGAACATTGTACACAGAGACCAATACACTGTGGTAAAATAGAATGAAATGGACTTTTGTACTAGCAGCAATGCAATGACCCAGGACAATTCTGAGAGATCTATGGAAAAGAACGCTACCGACATTCAGAGGAAGAACTACAGGAGTGGAAACAGAAGAAAAACAACTGCTTGAACACATGGGTTGAGGCAGACATGATTGGGGATGTAGACTCGAAACTACCACACCAATGCAACTATCAATAATTTGGAAATAGGTCTTGATCAATGACACATGTTAAAACCAGTGGAAATACACATCAGCCATGG
>NW_025384671.1:0-7117 GCF_016433145.1 Gracilinanus agilis
TTCCTTCCTTCCTTCCCTCCTTCCTTTTCTCTCTCTTTCCTTCTCTCCCTCATCTCTCTCTCCCTTCTACCCTTCTTCCCTTCCTCCCTCCTTTAATAAGTAATAGATAATATCTACCATGCAGCAACTACTAGATAATAGCTAGCATAAACCCAGGTCACCCAATTCCAATTTGTGGTTCTCCCCAGATACTATGCTGCCTCCTGTTCCCATCAGAGAAGAACTTGTTTCTAAGAGGATCCATCATTCCATGTAGATATATTTCTGGTCAGTTCACTCCTCCCCCCACAAAAAAATCAAATGTCTATAATATGGGAATGTCCCACTTGTTGCATCATGGTCAGAGTTGGAAGGACAATTAGATGTCACTTAGCTCAATCTTGTCATTTCACATAAGAGGAAACTGAGGTACAAATAGGGGAAGTGATTTCCCTCAGGTCACACAGCAAATTAGTGGCAAAACTGGGAGTTTACCAGGAACTCCATATCCTAGACTGATCTCTAGCCCTGTCCTCATTCCCTCTATTTCAGCTGCTTCTCTCTCAAGCAGAAATGTTAAATTCTTCCTAGTAGGAGTCGAATAATATATTACTTTGCAAAGGATTTATTTAGCACACAGTGACTTCTCTAAACTTATCATTTGCCCCTCTTCTTCCTCCTTCCTCCTCTGCCTCTGCCTCTGTCCCTCACCCACCATTCTCCCACCAGGGTTTTCTTGTATGCATCTGTCTGTGAACGCCAGACCCAGAATAGTGTTCCCAGTCACCAAAGCAAACTTTTCCTCGCCTAAAAATGACATTGCTAAAATTGGCCCTGGAGCTGTTGATGAGTTGGTTATTTGTTGGATTCAGCCTCAGGAGCTGGGTAATTGCCAGCAAGGCTCTAAGAGGGAATTCAGAGGTTCAGTCTGGGCAGATTTAGAAGTGAAACGTTCTGCCGTTTAAGCCTGTTTCTCTGGCCTGTAGAAAACTTGAAGACTCCCTTCTCCCTGATCTGAGCTGCTCCTTCCCAGGTAATATTTGTGCTTTGTCAGTGACTGAGAGCCCACGCACCCACTACCTTCAGGGTTCTGACCCAAAGGGGTGAGGTGCTTTTAAATGTAGAAATTTCAGGGCCAGGAGGAAAGGAGACTGCTGTGGGGGGAAGATGTTTGATGGAAGATAGGACCTGAAGGGGTGACGTTTAGTAACTCACAATGCTCTATTTGCTGGTCTTGTTACTCGTTATTATATGACCCTAGGCAAGTCATTTCCCTGCTTGGAGTCCTCAGTAAATGAAGGAATTAGACTAAATGATCTCCAAAGTTCCTTCTAGTTCTGAATTCTATGTCTGACTCTTATTTCACAATTTATAGGCTGTGACCACCCACCCCCTTTACATTTTTGGAGGCAAGATTTCTTTTTCTCTCATGGTCTCTTTTCATCTGTTTCCCAGGACTGTTGTAAGGAAAGCAACTTTAGACCTTAAAATATAGAAATACGACCCTTGGATAAGTCATCTAATCTAAGACTCAACTTTTTTTAATCTATAAAATGGAGAGAATCATTTTTGGCAATCACTCTGCCTCCTAGGGTTGTTGTGAGGTTAAAGGTTCTGGAAAACTTTAAGTACATAGACATGTGAATTGTTTGCTATAGCCTTCTGTTTTAAAATTCCTTCCAGGTTCACGAGAAGCCAGTGCAGGGATTTTCAAACTCTTTGGTCTCGGACTCCTTTCACTCTTGAAACTTATGAGGACCTCACTCCTAAGAGCTTGTGTTTATGTGACTTGTTGTTCAGCCATTCTTGACAAAGATCCTGGGGTGTTTGCCATTTCCTTCTCCAGCTCATTTTACAGATGAGGAAAATGAGACAAATGGGGTTAAGTGACTTGGCCAGGGTCTCCCAACTTGTAAGTGTCTGGGGCCAGATTTGAACTCGGGAAGATGAGTCTTCTTGATTCCAGGCCCTGCACTCTGTCCACTGTGCCACCTATCTGCTGCCTATGTGATAAAATGCAAGTCATTTAACTTTTCTTAATGTTAGTTCCAAAATAAGGATAACGGTTACATCTATTGCTATTTATCATATTGAAAATTAAAACATCTTAACATTACAAAAATAGTTTAGACCTCAGGCACCCTCTGAAAGAACCTCAACTTTAAGAAACATTCCTATAATGCAAAGTGCCCTAAATCAGAGAGGAAACTTGCCATGGGACCTTGAGCAAGTAATTCTCACTCTTATCCCCCTCTCTCTTCTGTAAAATGGGTATACCGATGATTCTGGCTCAGTAATTAGAAATATCAAGGAATAAATGGAAGTGAAAGGATTTGTAAGCTTTAAAGGGCTTTGTCATGGCTCAATCAAATCAACAATTATTAAGCTCTTAAGTTACTAGAGATTCAAAAACAAATGAAATAGTCCCAGCCTTCAAGAGGCTTACATTTCTAGAGGGAATAATTTAGCTAGCATTTGTATAGTGCTTGACATTTTACAAATATTATCTTATTTGATCCTCACAACAATCCTGGGAGATGTATGCTATTATTATCTCCATATTAAAGTTGAGGAAACTGAGGCAAATAGGTAGAATGACTTGCCCAGGGTCACACAACTATTAGCTGTCTGAGGCTGAATTTAAACCCAGACCTTATAGGATATCTTCCTTCATATTGTTGAGAGAACTATCCTTAATTCCCAGACTCTTCCTAAAATGTTATTTTTTCCAGAATAATAGAGACTTGCTAACTCTGGGTAACCTTGGCATTCTCTCACCCTCAGTCTCCTCATCTGTGAAAAAGGAATAACAATAACACCTACCTCTCAGGGTTGTAGTGAGGACCAAATTAGATAATAATCATAAAGCCCTGGGCACATAGTAAGGGCTTTATAAATGTTAGCCACTTATATACTTATATATAAAGTATAAAAGAATAGTTATGTATTTATATGTATGAAGGGTTTCAAAGTGCTATATAAACATTAATCATTTTAAAAAACTTATAACAGCTGATATTTATTTATTGAAACTCTTACTATCTGTCTTAGTATCAATTCTGTGTATTGGTTCCGAGGTAGAAGAGTGGTAAGGTGTAGGCAGTTGGGGTTAAGTGACTTGCCCAGGATCTTACAGCTAGGAACCCAGGACCTACTGTCTTTGGATCTGGCTCTATCTACTAAGCTACTTAGTTGCCTAAATAGCTGCTGCTGACTTAGCAGGCACTTTAAGGTTTTCTAGGTAGTTTACCTAAATAATTTCATTTGATTATTTTGACAACCTGGTGAGGTTATCCCCTTTTCATAGATGACAAAATGGGAGCTCAAAAAGATTAGTTAAATGAATTATCAATATGGTCATTGTCACTAAGTAAGTGTTGAAAGTAGGCTTTGCAACCTTTCTCCACCCCCACCCCACCCCCATCCACCCTCCACCCCTGATCCAGCTTTTGCATACCCTGGAACAGACTTACTGAGGCTCAAGAGGGAAATGACTTGAAGGTTATTCAGTGAGTTATTGGTAGAGCTTCTGGACCCTTCTGATACCTTCCAATTATGTGTTTATTATGGGCTGCCTACCTGGGTAATGTGAGCAAAAGCAAGAGTAATAATCCACTTGGTCTGGTGGGGGGCATCTGCCCTCCCTCTTAAGGTAGATCCCCTGACCCTCCCTACCATCCCCATAGAAGTATTTGGTGCTCAGCTGGAAGAATGACTGTTTCTCCCACCTTCTGCTTCCTTGGACTTTCTAGCCAGCTCCAGCCCCTGCTGGTGTGCTTTGGCAGGTTAGTTCTAAGCAGAGACAGTGAGTTCTAGCCTTTGCTTAAACACCCCTCATGATGAAGAGTTCACTCTTTATTCTTCTTAACAATAAGGATCCCCAAACAAATAATGGATCTTGATCCTAATCCCTGTATTTTGTATTTCCCATTCAACACCTGTTCTCTCTATTCTCTCTCTCTCTCTCTCTCTCTCTCTCTCTCTCCCTCTCTCCTCCCTATATCTTTCTCTCTCTCCCCCTTCCCTCCCTCTTTCCTTCTCTCTCTTTTTCTCTGTCTTCTGTTTTTGTCTGTCTGCATTCAGATTGAAATATATTATGTTTCAGTCTACCTACAGACTCCAATTCTTTCTTGGAGGGCAGATGGCATTTTTCTTCATGAGTGTCTGGGATCACTGTATTGCTGAAAATAAACTATGTCAGTCACAGTTGTTCATTAAGAAATATTGTTATCAGTATGTGCAGTGTTTTTCTGGTTCTGCTTACTTCCCTTTGCATCCGTTCTTATAAGATGTAAGTCTCAACTGGATTTTTCTGAATCCATCCTGCTTGTCGTTTCTTATAGCATAATAGTATTCCATTACTATCATATACCGAAACTTGTTCAGTCATTCCCCAATTGGTAGATAACCCCTCAATTTCCAATTCTTTACTACTCAAAAAAGAGCTGCAATAAACATTTTTGTACAAGTAGGTCCTTTTCCCTTTTTAAAAATCTCTTTGGCATATAAACCTTCCCAGGGTTATTGAGAGGGTCTAACGAGATATTTGCAAAGCTCTTAGAATAGTGCCTGGCTCATAGTAGGTGCTTTGTAAATATTAGCTTATCTCATAGATATGAAATGGTATCTCTGAGTTAATAGCATTCTCAGTAGATACTATTAAATAAAAAGCAAATCAAATATAGAGTAGATTTCCATATAAAATTCTAAAATTTAGACCATTTACATTCTGGATTTTTAGGTGGCAATATAATATCTGTCTGTAAAATAGGGATCATAATAGCACCTACTTCCCAGGGTTATTGAGAGGGTCTAACGAGATATTTGCAAAGCTCTTAGAATAGTGCCTGGCTCATAGTAGGTGCTTTGTAAATGTTAGCTTATTAATATTATTATATAATGTTTTTCCCAAAAAAGATGTTTCACTTGTTCTGTCCCTTTTTGGGTCTCTCTTTGTACTTATAGAGATTTACAACCTCCACACTCTTAGAATATCTCATCTCATCTGGGTTTGAAAGGATCTTTAATTGGAGGTCATCTAGCTCACCACCCCCTTCATTTTCCAGAGCTTAGAGCTAGAATAGGGGAAGCCCAAGGTTATCCAGGTGTATTCTAATGAAATAAAAAGAACTTTGAAATTATCAGGGATTATTCCACCCACTCCCCTTTTTGACATGGTGAAGGTAACCTCCAGAGAGGTCAGAGACTTGCCCAAGATCATACAGGAAGGGAGCTAGAATCTTCCTTGTTGCTCATTCTCACGCTGGTACTGTGGATTCTTACTATAATTTCTCAAACTGCCCTCCCCGTGCATTGCCTTTGGTCTACCTGTTTTCATCATGTTAAGTCCTGTCTGGATATTTGCTTAAATTATTTCCAGGAGGGTGTGCCCATCTCTTCCTCCGTTCCCTTCCCTTAAAAAAAAAAAAAAAGGCCTTCCCTCTGCAGAATCATTTACATCTTGCTCACACTTGGGAAAGCAGCACTGTTTGTTGACTCATAAAATCACTAAACTGTTGTTTTACAGGGCCTGGTTTGTAGGATTAGTGGGTTTCTGTAGTGCTAATCAGTTTTCCTATCTGGAGATTGAAGGAGTCCAGCTTATTTTTCCAGCTATAATATCTGTGGTTTTAAGGACTTTTTAAGCTCTAAGGTCTCTTTGGTTTACATGATATTTTCCCCTTATTAATATATAAAGCTATTTACTCAGAATTGTTATTGTTTGGATTTCCAAAGTCTGATTTCTTTCTTTCATTCTTTCCCTTCCCTTATTATCAGGGATTATATTTTCCTATCATCAGTGATTCTTTGCCATCCTTCTAATTTGTTGGTTTTGTTCTATTGTGGGTTTTGGAATCATTGGTCCAGATGATTAGAATTGTATTTAAAGTATGAGTAAATAATCTCTGAGTGAGGGCCTTAGTGGTTCTCCTTTGAGCAAAGTTGAAGCAAAGTTTCCTCCCTTTCCCACCTCTTTTCCCTTCTACTCTCAGCATTTTGTAATTTTGATCTCAGTTTATCCTCACAACAACCCTGGGTGGTTGGTGATTTTATTACTCCCATTTTGCAGTTGAAAAGACTGAGGTAAACAGATTAAGTCATTTGTCCAATCTCCCAGCTAGCAAGAGTCTGAGGTGGATTTGAACACAGGTCTTCATGACTTCATGACTCTTCATGTTGCTTTGTATCTACCACACTATGTAGCTTAGTACAAAGTACCTATGCAGCAGATGTTTAATAAATATTTATTGATTGACTGTACTGAGACCTCCCAGATGAAACTCCTACCAATGCAGGACAGGCAGCCCCTTCTCTGTTTGAAGCATTGAGTTGAAGGAGGGGCCATGTAAGCCAGTAGGTGTCAAAGGTGGGACTCAAATCTTGGTCTTCCAGGCTTGGGTGGCTCTTTATCCACTATACCCACAATGTGGATAAAATTGTAAATAAATAAATAAAAATAAATATGAGATACAAACACTTTTTTTGGCTCAATCCTTTTCAACCCTTCTTGTTCCCATTTGAGGGTATTCTTGGCAAAGATCCTGGAATGATTTGCCATTTCCTTCTCCAGCTCATTTGACAGATGAAGAAACTGAGGCAAACAGCATTAAGTGACTTGGCCAGGTCACCCAGCTCGTAAGTGTCTGAGGTCAAATTTGAACTTAGATCATACTGATTTCAGGGTGGGTGTGATATCTGCTATGCCACCTACCTGCCCCTACAAGAGATATAAGAATAGATAGAATAAAAGGTAGCTTTAATGATTAATTATAATTCAATTGACTAGATACCCAGAATGGTGCTGGGTTCTGTTGGGAGAGATACCGTACTAAGTTTGGGTAAGAAACAATTCCACTTAAATTACAATCTAGGGGGAAATTGGGATACAAACACAGGCAACTATAATGCACAGTATTTTATTGCACAAAAGAAGATACTGGAGAGCTGAAAACCTAAATACATTAGAGAGCTAATAAGCAAAATATATAAAACTTGAGGAAGAAGAAGGTGGGGGAGGGAAGGGGAGAGAGAGAGAAGGAGAGGGAGAGAGAAGGGGGGAGAGAGAGAGCGAGGGAGAGGGAGAGAGAGAGTGTGTGAGGACAGAGGAGAAGAGAGGGGAGAGGGGAGAGAGAGAGAG
>NW_025384672.1:0-7461 GCF_016433145.1 Gracilinanus agilis
ATTTAATACATATATATTATTAAATTATATTAAATTTATATTAAATTTATTTAATTTAATTTATATTTATACAAATTTATATTTATACAAATATATATATGGACTTGTAAGTTTTATATTTTAGAGTACACTAAATATTTTCTCTATGCATATAGACTGCCTGATGCTGCCTGCTTTCATCTTACCAATAACATCAGAGAGAGACAAGCACCATTCTCCCCCCTATACTATTCTCCCTCCTCATGTTCAAAAAATCACTATGTGGATCTCTCCTAAATCCCTAGATTCTAGGTCACTATCCATTGGCAGAGGAAGGGGAGAAGCATAGCTCTACACCAACTACATAAAGTACTATTCATTAGACATTCACCATATCTTTTCTTTTAAATTCATATATTTCATTTTTATTGACCAAGTGTATTTTGAGTAACACTTTTATGTCCCTTGCAGGGCCTGGACTAGTAACTCAAACATGATAAAATCCTAATAAATATTTCTTGATCAACTGGTATTAAAGAGCTATTGCAGATGAGATCCACATGTTCTGACTGTGATGCCAATTGTAAATAGGAGTCCTACATTATCTGGATATTCATGGATTCCCCACTCACTAGATATATCCTTGACTCTTTTTCTTAGGCAATTTTAAACTCCTATTTGAAATGATTCAACTAATGGCAAGATATTTCCCTTCTTTATCTACTCAACCTTTGAGATGCACAATTTCACTTTTTTTTCATCCTGGACTAAAGTTTCCATATCACTTTTCTCTAATCAGGTCCAAGTTTAGTAAGAGATTTCAACATAGAATCTGAAAATCTGAAAATCAGAAGAAAACTCAGAGGTCAGCTAGTCCAATCCCTACCTGAAGTATAAATCTCTATGCAACCTTTCCAAGAAATGATGATCCAACTTTCAGTTGACCATGTCAGCAATAATGACTTTTTCTTGCTCCCTCATGTGGCCACAAAAGGAAGTCGCACTCTACAAATATAGATGGAGAAAGGTTTCCCCCTGCTGCATACACATATGAATGATGCTAGTACCAACCTCTCTCAATACTCACCCCTTCTACCACCACCTTTGGATATTCCTAGTAGGAAGTCAGTCAGTTTGAATTCATCACAGAATTAAGATTCAAGAATTGAACAGGATGGCAGACCTCATCTTATTCATCCCTTCCCAAAACAATGAATCCCCCCAGTAACAAATGGTAATGTTGGAATAAATTCCATCCTGAATTGAAAGAGATAACACCACCAGGTAATGACAGTATGTACTTTCCCAAGACAAAGTCTATTGGTCATTTGTGCTATAAAGTCCCTATAGTAAATCTTTTCCTTTAAGTGAAACAATGGTAACTTTATGATATCATTTTTTAGTGGCTGAAAGATGGATAGTTTTCTTGTGTAACTGTAAAGAGAGCACAAGATTGGAAAACTGTTTAAGAATCCACATGATGCAGTAGGAGAATGCTAGATTTTGAATCACAGAAGGAGAGGTTCTAATCTTGGCTTTGCCACTTATTAATCTGTGACTTTTGGCAGGTCACTTAACTTCAATGGGCTTCAAATGACTTCCTCTGTAAAATATAGAAGTTGTACCAAATGACTTAAAAGTCCCTTCTAAATTCCCAATCCTATCGTCAAAATCCATCAAATTTCAATCATTCCCTTAGATGTATAAACAGGAAAAAAGAAAAGAGTCAACAAAATGCCATTCAAACAAATTAGACGAAATGGATTTCTGGAATTTGATGAGAGAATGAAAATTGGATCTTCCCATGTATCTGTTGTTATATATAAATTAATTAAGCAATGAAAGCTCTCTTTTTTCCCCTTCTTCTTGAAATACAAGGCCTGCCATTTAATTGAGTCACCTCTAGACAGCACTCTTGCATACCTGGTAGTTTAGCCTAGTAAGCTGACTTTTTATTCTGTTGGGCATACTTTTAAAATAGCTAATGGTTGGTTTATTTTATTAACTAAGTTTTTTTACTGGCAAAATAAAATGTCATAGCTTATACAATGAAGTCAATAGGTAAAAGAATTCTAAGCAGCATGGTACAGTGGGAAGAATGACAGATTTGGAGAAAATAACAATAATTGTCAAATGACTTGAATTCAAATCCTGATTATGCCATTAATTACTTTGTATGATCTTCATTGAGTTTCTTAATTTCTAAGGGTCTTAATTTCTTTATCTATAAAATGAGAAAGTTAGACTAAATGATTTCTAATTTCCATTCCAGCTGTAGCTCATTCCTACCTCTCCAAGTGGATACTTTTACTTACATCAAATTAAGCAACATCATCAATAGCATCTACCATGAAATCTTGAATTGATTCTACCTTAAGCATACATTCAGTGGGAAGAGAAGATACACATGGGAATTACATGTGGTATGTAGCTCTACATGAGAAGCATATATAACTTTGATACATATGGAGAGGGGCAACTTACTCCTCTGAGCTGGTTTTCTGCTGATGTCATTCTGTTTCTTAGTGTTGGGCTTACTCTGTAAATAGTTTCTTTCTGCTGTTCTCTGTGGAACATCACATGTCTGCTCTCTCTGGGCTTTACATATTTCCAAGATTGCATATAACACTATCACCCACTGGAGATGCATTAGTTAATAAGCCTTTCTTTGGTAAGAGAGGGCACGATTTTTTCAATGATTTCTTTCAACTTCCCTGAATACCTTATCTCTAGCCTTCAACTGAGGAGCATCCTCTTTATCCACTCGCCACTCATTCTACTACTCTCCACTGGGGGGGGGTTAAGACTAGAAAGCTTTTTCTCTTCAAGGGAAGGTTATCATTTCATTCCAAAAACTTTCTTGGTCACCTCTGTTAGCTAGTGGCTAGGAAGGTCTTCCCTTCAGCAAAACTACCCAAAATACTCAAGCTAAAAATCAGGTTTGCTCTTTCTAACTTCAAGTCTGATGTTTTGTCTACTGTGCTACTTAGCTGAGTAGTTAAAGCAGAGGATGCAGCTACTGAGAGTTCCATGGCTTCTTCTATATATGTTATAATATTAGGAACAGTATTTACAATACTTTTTATTTACAAGTACTTATGCTATTTTTGGTACCTACACTTAGGCTTTATTTGTATTGAATGAATGGAATAAACCTGAAATTCAATAGTCTTCAACAGATAACAATATTTACAAAAAAAAATTTACTCCTGCTTACTTGATCCCTTTTACTTTGGGAAACAATAGTTATGGACAAACCTGATATTGAAGTTATGTCTTTGCTATTATTTATTTCATTGAGGTCCTCTAATCATTGCCTTAAGGATATATTTTTAAAGGAGTATCAGATGAAGACTGGTTTGCTTCTTACACAGTTTATTTTTTAAATAACTACATTATACCCAGGCACAACAATATTATGATTCACCTAGTTATTTTTTCCCAGAACAGAATTACATTTTGTTTCTAATTTTTCCTACCAATTTGATGTTATACATTATACACACACTCATATACTTTCTCTGGTTATATGATCTCAAAAGTCCATCCTCAACACTCCCACAATTAAATTTAGGTCTTATAAACACTGGCAGAGAAAAAAATCTTGTTTTCAAGATGGTTGCATGATTTTCATATTAGTGGTTATGAAAAGCAGGAAATTTGTTTCCTTCAGTTAGGTTTTCAGGATATAATCTACGTTTCACAAATTTAATAGAAGTAGATGTGGTCAAGGTATATGAGCCAGCAATTTTCAAAGGAAGAAATATATCCTATCAATAGCTATATGGAGGGGGGCAGAGTCAAGATGGCCAATTAGAAGTAGCAAAAGTCCAGACCTCTGTGAAAACCTTCCTCACCAATCAAAAACAAAGTTCTTCAAGGGGACAGAGAACCAAATCTAACAAGAAGACAGACTCGAGGGGCCCTCCTGCTTTATTCAACTTAAAAGGTATGCAGGAAAGGCTGAATTCTTGGATTTATGGAAAAGGAAGAAGGGAGGTCCCAGGACCCTCCCCCACCTACTATGCTGAGTCTTCAGCAGTCACTGGAATCTCTAGCAAGGGCTCCAGCCCAGAGGTAATGCCTTGCTACCACAGTTATGCCAGACTCGGGGCTCTAACCATAGCTAACAGGGAGGCAGCTGGAGGAGAAGCATGGACAGGAGGGCAGCCTAGTCACAGCCAGTACTCTCCATCTTGGGCCTCTACTTCTCAAGGTTTTGACCTCAGGGCACATCCAGCTGTCCAGATCAGCTCCACCATGGCTTAATCTAGTCTATAAATAGGGCAGATAATAAGCCTTCAGAGGGAAGGGAAGCTCAATCTCCACCACCCCTCCTCAACTGACTATGCTGAGAGCCCCTGTAAGAATCCTGCTGACTTGGAATCCCAGGGAAAAGTTTGCAACCATGATAAAATACCTTGATACCAGGGTAGGGCCACCTTTGGCCTCCACACCTTCCCCTACACCTTCAGCTTCTGTTGCCAGCTGGGGAAGATCTGACCTCAAGGTTCATTAATACTCTATCAGCCTAATCTAGTCAATCAGCAGAGCAGAGAAGAAGCCCCTTCAGGAAAAAATAGCCCAAACCCACAGATCCAACAAATAATCAGAGGGGCAAGATTATAGCCAATGACAGAGGGGAAAGAAGGAAAAATATGAGTAAATAACAGAAAAAGAAAGAAGAAATTACAAGCAAAAGTTTCTATCTGGATAGTGAACAAAAAGCAAATGGAACAGAGGAGAACCAAGGAACACCGAGAAAAAAAGTGCAGAAATTCCAGTGAATTGGACTCAGACTTTGGAAGAAATCAAAACACAATTAAAAAAAATTAAGAGAGGCTGAAGACAATTGGGAAAAGAACATAAAAAGAAAAATAAGTCATCCGGAAACAGAGATACATGAATTAAAACAAGATAATAGTATCTTGAAAGCCAGAATTGACCAGCTTGAAAACAAGGCAAAGGAAGTGAAAGATGGCCTATAAAGAAAAACAGACTAGAAGGAGAAAGATGACCAAAAAGCCAGGGATGAAATTTAGTCTTTAAAAATTAGAAACCAACAACTAGAAGCAAATAACTTCACAAGGCAACAAGAGTCTATAAAACAAAATCAAAAGAATGAAAACATTGAGGAAAATATGAAACACCTCATTGATAAAACTATAGACCTGGAGAATACATCCAGAAGAGACCATTTAAGAATTATTGGACTACCAGAAAAATCATGACAAAAGAAAAAAGGCTGGAAATCATTCTATAGGAAAGTATCTGAGAAAAGTGCCTTGACATTCTTGAACAAGGGGGAAAAGTGGAGGTTGATAGAATCCACAGATCACCTCCTACATTTAATCCCTAATTGACAAATCCCAGGAATGTGATAGCCAAATTCAAGAATTACCAGACCAAGGAAGAGATACTACAAACTGCTAAGAATAAACCTTTTAGATATCATAGAACCACAGTTAGGATAACGCAGGACCTGACTGTATCCTAGAAGGCATGGAATATGATATTCCAGAAAACAAGGGAACTGGGGCTACAACCAAGAATCAATTACCCAGAAAAATTAACTATATTCTTGTGGGGGGAGAGGGGAATATGGTCATTTAATAAAATAGAAGACTTCCAAGAATTCCTAAAGAAAAGACCTGACTTAAACAGAAAATTTGATGCCCAGACACAGAACACAAGAAAATCACCAAAAGGTAATTAAGAAAGGGGAAAAAAACAAACAAAAAAACTTTTTTAAGAGACGCAATAAGTTCAAATGATTTGTATTTCTATAATAAAAGATGATATTGGTAACTCTTAAAAATTGTTATTATCAAGGTGGCCTAGCAGTACCAGATCTTAAACTGTACCATAAAGCAGTAGTCATCAAAACAATATGGTACTGGTGAAGAGACAGAAGGGAGGATCAGTGGAATAGACTAGGGGTAAGCAACCTCAGCAAAACAGTCTATGATAAACCCAAAGAACCCAGCTTTTGGGACAAAAACCCACTATTTGACAAAAACTGCCAGGGAAAATTGGAAAAAAAATATGGGAGAGATTAGGTTTAGATCAACATCTCACACCCTACACCAAGATAAATTCAGAATGGGTGAATGCCTTGAATATAAAGAGAGAAACTATAAATAAGTTAAGTGAACACAGAATAGTTTACTTGTCAGACCTCTGGGAAAAGAAAGATTTTAAAACAAAGCAAGAGTTAGAAAAAATTACAAAATGTAAAATAAATAATTTTGACTGCATTGAACTAAAAAGGCTCTGTATAAACAAAACCAATGCTATCGAAATTAGAAGGGAAGAAACAAATTGAGAAAAAAATATTTATAACAAAAAACTAAGACAAAGGTCCAATTACTCAAATATACAAGGAACTGAATCAATTATACAAAAAATCAAGTCATCACCCAATAGATAAATGGGCAAGGGACATGAATAAAGAAATCAAAAGTATCAATAAGCACGTGAGAAAGTATTCTAAATCTCTAATAATTAGAGAAATGCAAATCAAAACAACTCTGAGGTATCACCTCACACCTAGAAGATTGGCTAAAATGACAACCTGGGAGAGTAATGAATGTTGGAGGGGATGTGGCAAAATTGGGACATTAATGCATTGCTGGTGGAGTTGTGAACTGATCCAACCATTCTGGATGGCAATTTGGAATTATGCCCAAAAAGTGCTAAAAGAATACCTGCCCTTTGATCCAACCATAGCATTGCTGGGTTTGTACCCCAAAGAGATCATAGGTAAAAAGACTTGTACAAAAATATTTATAGCCATGCTTTTTGTGGTAGCAAAAAAACTGGAAAATGAGGGTATGCCCTTAAATTGGGGAATGATTGAACAAACTGTAGTGTATGCTGGTGATGGAATACTATTGTGTTCAAAGGATTAATAAAATGGAGGAATTCCATGTGAACTGGAATGGCCTCCAGGAATTGATGCAGAGTGAAAAGAGCAGAACCAGGAGAACATTGTATACAGAGACTGATGATGCACTGTGGTACAATTGAACATAACAGAACATAACTCTACTAGCAGGAATGCAAGGATCCAGAGCAAGGCTGAGGGACTTATGAGAAAGAAAGGTAGCCACATTCAGAGGAAGAACTGTGGGAATAGAAACCCAGAAGAAAAACAACTGCTTGAATGCATGGGCTGATGGGGATATTATTGGGAATGTAGATGCTAAACAATAACTCTGGTCCAACTATCAATAAAATGGAATTAGGTCTTAATCAATGATTCATGTAAAACCCAGTGGAATTGTGCATCAGCTAAGGAGGGTTAGGGGGAGAGTGAAAGAACATGAAACATGTAACTATGAGAAAATAGTCAAAATAAAAATTTTAAAAAGTAATAGATCTCACACAGAAAAAAATTGTTATTATCATCAGGATAGCTAGAAGAAGTATGCTTAGAGGGAACTGTGACTGTTTTGGATGAAATGTGTATATATATATATA
>NW_025384673.1:0-5362 GCF_016433145.1 Gracilinanus agilis
TATATATATATTCCTTCCTCCCCTCACTCCTAACCTCACCTCACTGACTCCATATACAAATGGCTTAAAGGTTATTGAACTGTCTTCTGAAAAGAAAATATGAACTAAGATCCCAAATGGTACCATGGAAAGTCTGCCACCAAGACTATTCTTTTCCATAGAAAGAGTGGGCAATTGCATGAATAGTGATTTCTTGGGCCTTAGGATCTGGCCCCCTCAGGTTCCAAGTGAATGCCTTACCTGATTTGAGGTTCTGGGCATTTATGTAGTAGAATTCAAAGTCTTTTAGGCAATGAGTCATGAAATCAAAGGATTATAACAAGATCACAAATTTAAATGTGACCTCAGAGGTTTGACTAACCATTTCTTTTCCAAATGGGGGAACTGAAGCAGAGGTTAATACTTAATGGATGGGTTAAGTGATTCCCAAGTCACATAGATAGTGTCTAAGTTAGGATTTGAACTCAGATCTTCCTGACTTAAGTCTACTCTGTATCCACTATTCAGAGTGGGGACAGACATCAGAGTACATCTCACCTCATTTGTACTTCAATAAGAATCCTTTCCCACATCATTGCTTATAAGTCCTTCAGTCATTAGTTGAAGACTTCCAGGAAGGGAGAACCCATTACCTTTTGAGGTCGCCTTATTCAGCAATAATTGCTAGAAATTTTCTTCTTCTTTCTAGCCTACATTTGTCTTTGTACCTTTTAGCCATTGATTCTAATTTTTTTTCTAGATCTTCAGAACCAAAAATTTAGGTCTAAATGAGAGACTTAAAAGTTTTTAAAACGAAACACTCAAACATGGGCACCACATGACTATATCTTAGCCAAGTATCTTGCAAATGTTAAGAATACCAGTAAAGATATTTAGCATCATTCATCTTGTGGCAGCCCCATAGGGCAATTGAAGAGAATGCTAGATGTGAAGGCAAGAAGATGTGAATTCAAATATGGCCCTAGTTAGTTACAAGATGTGTGACCCTGAGCAAGTCATTTAACCTCTATTTACTTCTGTTTCCTCAGCCTATAAAATGGAAATTTTAAAAACATCTATCTCACAGGATTGCTGTGAGGATCAAATGAAATGATACTGTTTAAAGAAAAACAATTTAGTACAGAGTAGGCACTATATAAAAACTTATTCTGATCTTTCCTCCTTCCTTCTTATGGCAACAATTTTTTTTCATTTTTTAAAATTTAGATTATTTTTTCATGGTTTCATGATTTATGATGTTTCTCAACTCTCTTACTTCTCTCCTCCAGGAGCTGACAAGAAATTCCATTGGGTTATACATGTATCATTGTGCAAAACTTATTTCCATATTATTCATATTTGTAATAGAGTGATCTTTTAACATCAAAAGCCCAATCATATTCCCATCAAACACATGATAGATAGTACGTTTTTCTTCTGCATTTATACTCCCACAGTTCTTTCTCTAGATGTAGTGTTCTTTCTCATAAGTTCCTCTGGATTTTCCTGGTTCACTGCATTGCTGCTAGTAGTGAAGTCCATTATATTCAATTGTGCCTCAGTGTATCAGTCTCTATGGACAATATTCTCCTGGTTCTGTTCCTCTCACTCTGCATCAATTCCTGGAGGTCTTTCCAGTTCACATGGAATTCCTTCAGTTCAACATTCCTTATAGCACAATAGTATTCCACCATCACCAGATACCCCAATTTGTTCAGCCATTCCCCAATCGAGGGATATCCCCTCATTTTCCAATTTTTTTGCCACCACAAAGAGCATGGCTATGAATATTTTGGTACAAGTCTTTTTCCTTATTATCTCTTTGGGTTATGAACTCAGCAATAGTACAACTGGATCAAAGGGTAGGCATTCTTTTAAAGCCTTTTGGGCATAGTTCCAAATTGCCCTCCAGAATGGTTGGATCAATTCACAACTCCACTAGCAGTGTATTAGTGTCCCAATTTTTTTTTAAACCCTTGTACTTCGGTGTATTGTCTCATAGGTGGAAGATTGGTAAGGGTGGGCAATGGGGGTCAAGTGACTTGCCCAGGGTCACACAGCTGGGAAGTGGCTGAGGCCGGGTTTGAACCTAGGACCTGTCTCTAGGCCTGACTCTCACTCCACTGAGCTACCCAGCTGCCCCACATTAGTGTCCCAATTTTTGTCACATCCCCTCCAACATTTATCATTTTCCTTTGCCAGTCTGCTAGGTGTGAGGTGACACCTCAGAGTTGTTTTAATTTACATTTCTCTAATCAAGAGGGATTTAGAACACTTTTCATGTGCTTATTGATATTTTGTTGTGTGAAAATTGTCTTATGGCAACAGTTTAGGGCTTTGGTGCTGAACACAAGTATTTGTTGTTGAAGGGTGTTGCAAGAATTGCAAAAGTTAGAGAGTAGAGCCAAGCACCTGGGGCAAGAGAGGCAATTTGATGCTATGGGAAGAGAGCTAGTTTTGGAAGCCAAAGGCCTGGGTTAGGATGCTTGCTCTGACAGGCTAGTTGCCGTCTTTCTCTTCAGTCTTCTCATCTGTAACTCAGAGGCAAGATTTAAAAGGAAAATACTTCTGGGAATGGGAACTCATTGCCTTTCAGAACATTGTTGTGGACTGTTTTGAGAGAACTGGGTTGCTAAAGTTGGAGAAAGTTGGACAGTGGAGTCAGAGAAAGGAAGCTGACCTCAGGTGTCGATGAAAAATCTTATTTCCTTCACGATTCTGCCTGAGTCTGGCCTTTGTAATGTGCTTTCTATGTGGAGGTTTAATTATGAGCAAGACACTATGAAGAAAAATTATTTTAGCCTAGTGGTGAGAAGACAGAAGACAAAATTAATAAGGTTTTTCTTATTTACATTGTACCTCTCAGGGGAAATTTAATGCACTCTCCCATCTAAATTCTGTAACAATGACTACTTTTTATTTCTTTATAGTTTCTGAGCATTTGCAAATAAACAAAAATCAAAAAGCCTTTCAAGGACAAAAAGTTGCCTCATATGATCTTTGGAAACTTTTCTTGGAGGGATAGGCAACAATGAATTAATAAATTATCAACTTAAAAGTTCAATGAAATGATCTGAAAAAAAGAACTACCACAAAGAAAACACAGTTTTCTGAGGGAAGTCTGATAGTAAATTATGATGGGCTTTTTTTATGAACCGTTTTGACCTTATTGAGAGATCTGCCAATGGAAACTATTTAATTATTCTAATCATTTGTATAACTTGACTCATCTCTAGAGTAAATTTCAAGTAGCGTTCAGTCTGATGCTTCATGGACAATAATTAGTCAAGCACTTCAAAACTGTGCAGTTTATGCAGGATTACTTTTCTGCTTCTCTCCACATCCCCTATCAAAAGAGGTCAGACCATTTATGAGACAAAGAAAAATAGAGGAAATCTTATTTTGAAATAATGAAAAGAGTAATAACTCTCCAGGTCAAGGGCTGGGGCTCGAATTCTACCTTGCAAGTTGCTTAACTTCCCAGATCTCATTTACTCAACTGTAAAATGAGCAAGTTGAATTAGATGCCCTCAGAGGTCCTTTCCAGCTCAACTTCCCCAGGTCTGTTTCCTCAACTGTAAAATTGAGATGGACACAGGATCACCTGCACACCTCAAATTCCTAGAGAAATCCCAGGTCAAAGATTACATGAGGAATTTCACTCCTGCAGTGCTGCAGAAGAAAGCTGGCCCTGCTGTGGCCAAAGAGGTGGCTGAATAAACAAAGGATTCTCTGCCTCTTGCTTTAGGTGTATTTACACTAGTTTTATGATAGGAGTCAGCACACAGAGAGATGCCTTCTGTTTGCGCCTCAAACATCTCTAGGTTCCTCAAGATGGGTAGCTCACCCACCTTTATGATCAGGGCGTCATAAACGATGTATAGCTGTGCTTCTGCCCCTACACTCTAAGGCACCTTACTATATCACCTATTCCCCTTTGTTGTTTCCTTTGTTTATCCCCCTCCCCATCTTTCTTTTTCAAGTCACACAGAACCTATTCCTTTAGGATATAAAGATCCGGAACTTTTTCTTTTTGGGGAGGCAGCTCGGTCCCTGCTCCTGCCTCCTGCCTCTTCAATCTAAATAATTTTCTCTGTCTTTAAAGATATCCATTGGACTCTGTCATTTTTGAAAGGACGCCTTTCCCAGTCCGGGGGTTAATCTCCACTTCTCCCACAACAAAATGAGGAACTTGAATTAGATGGCCTCAGATGTCCCTTCCAGCTCCACCCAGAGAAGTTCTAGCTTCTCTTGAACTGTATGAATTTAGGGAGAACAAAAATGCAGCCTAAAGGAGGGGCCAATAGCCTTTTTAAACACAGGGCCCTCCAACTACAACATTAACTTGGGGAGAAAGGAGGAGGATGATAAGAGCTTCCATGAAGCACCAGGGGGTTCAGTACTTGAATTCAGGCAAGTCAGTTTAGCTTTTCCCTGTTTCCTTGGATTTGCCCCAAAGTAGGGGGTGGGGGGCAGGGTGACAGGCAAAAAATGAAAGACCAATAGAAAGACAGAGAGATCACATGAACGAAATATTTAAAGTCACAGCTACATTTCTGTTAGCATTTGGGGATTTGGGTCCTTTCACACAAAGACTGAACTCTTCCTCTGGGACTTTTTAGCTGCTGCTGCCTCCTGTTACCATCTAATGGTTGGACTTCAGGGTTATGTGGTTTGCTAAGTTGCTTTGGGGGTAAATGTGACGTCAAACCCAGAAAACACCATTACAATTTGATTCCTCACCTTTGTTTCTGATAATTAGGAATAATCTACCCTAAATGTTAATAGCGATACATAGAGTCAATTGAGAAACCTTGTCATCTCAGAGTGAAGCCAGGTTGGCTTCTTCTTTCCATCTCCCCTCAGTGCGTGGCACAATGCCTTGTTTATACGGGAGAGCCTCAGGAAATACTTATTAAAAGAATGAAATATGATGATATAACACAGAGACTCCTTCTGAATAAAAGCCAACAATTTGTAGACGAGAATTAACCTTTATCATTATTTTTCAAAATTTACTATTTTTTATTTACTATTTTTAAAATTTGGTTGACTATATTCAGGGAAGATGCTGTTGAAGTCTTCCTTTCAAAGAACATAAATATTGAGCTCCATGGATTCTTCATTCTATTTTCCTTAAAATGCTGGGATCTGTGGTGAGGTTCCTATTGTGCTGGATGGAGAATGAAATTATCCTACCCTGGAGCTTTATCTAGTCCATACAGGATGTAATCAGCTGTAGGTCATCCTGGTTTGGCTAACTATGTGAAAGCATTCTGGGAGAGGTTGCTGAGTAGTGAAGGTGCCAATTGGTTGGGCTCACTTTCAATGTGAATTGAGGATGATTGGAGGGCAAAATAAGGTCAAAGAATCTTTCCTTGTT
>NW_025384674.1:0-3553 GCF_016433145.1 Gracilinanus agilis
CTCCCACAGTTCTTTCTCTGGAGGTGGAGAGCATTTTTTGTCCTAAGGCCCTCCGAATTGTCTTGGATCATTGCATTTAACTGACTCCTCTTAATATTTACCCCTCCAGGAGCAGCTAGGTAGCACAGTGGATAGACTGCCAGGCTTGGAGTCAGGAGGACCTGGGTTCAAATTTGACCTTAGATACTTCCTAGCTGTGGACTTTGGGCAAATACTTAATCCCCATTGCATACCCCTTACCACTCTTCTGCCTTGGAATCAATACAAAGAAGATTGGGTTTAAAAAAAAAAAGTACCTATAGCTTCAAATCCAGTATTTTTTTTCCCAGTGTATCAGCCAGCCATACCACAGAAGCAGCACCAGTAGTGTAAATAGCTCATTTTAAAAAGGGCAAAAGCTAATTGAGTTAGAATAAACTTTTTAAGATATTTGTTTACCAGTTTAAAATAGTTTTTAAACATAACTTTCTAGTTCCATTTGCTATGATTCAGAATCCCATTATTAACTATCCATCCAATATTAATATTTCTACACAAAAGTCTTCTGCTACCATTGATACATGGAGGTGACACTGATTTCTTAAAAGATATATAAAAAAAGGAAACACAAGCCCTGACGCAGGCTCTACCTAGCTGAAATGGTTCAAGAACAGGCCTTTGAATGCAAACTTTAGCAGAAAAAAATATATTTGTAAAGTATTAGTCATTAAATTCATTGGTGGAAGAAACTGTTACCTTCTTCAATCAAGGAGAAAAAGCGGTTGAGCTGTGAGAGTAGGAGGTAGCCACTGCTACCAATAGCCCTAGCAAGAGCATCAGCCTCCCTCCTCTTTTGATGCTGCCCGTAGGCTTCTTATTAACAACTATACTGATAATAATATATTTCTTTTTATTTCTTTTTTTATTAATCTCTTTTTGTTTCAACACCACCTCAATTTCTGAATATTTCCTTTCCCTATTCAGTGAGTTATCTTTTTAAATAAAGATTAAAAATGAAAGAAAAGGATTTTCAGTAAAACCAATCATCATATCAACTGTGTCTGACAGAATGACTGGTATTTGATGCTCACAATCATTGACTTCTGCAGAAGAAGTGAGGGAAACCAAGAGAACATTGAATGTAGTAATAGTAATATTGTATGATGGCCAATGACGTTGTATGACTTTTTTGATGATGTCTATCTTAACTATTATCAGCAATGCAACAATCCAAAACAATTCCAAGGGGCTGGATGAAAAATGCTATCTACCACTATGAAAGGAACTGATGGAGTCTAAATCAGATCAGCTACTATTTATCACTATATTTCCTTCATGAGTTTTTTCTTTTATGAATATTTCACAACATGATGAATATAGAAATGTGTATTGCATGATAGCACACATATAACCTATATCATTTTGTCTCAGGGAGATGGGAGGACAAGGAGGGAAGGAGAAAATTTCAATCAGAAAGTGTCAGAAAACAAATGTTAAGAATTGTTTCTATGTGTAATCGAGAGGAAAAAATACAATAAAATATTAATGGAAAAGAAAAAAGTGGGGAGATATATTTTCTCAGTTCTTTCCCAGCTTACTCATTTTTAATTATATAATATTCAAAAACCAAGTCATCTTGAATTTTTTTTCTAATTTAGATTTTCCAGTCATTTAGACAAGGTCTGGGTTATTAAGATATGACATGTCATGACCTAGCTAATATCTAGAGTAGACAGAAACATAAAATCTCAAAAAAGCTTTGTATTTCTTTTGTAAAGTATTAGCAATTTTAGTGCAAATAAAACCCTATGACAACTTCAGGGCCTTGTTTTTTTAATTAAATTATTTTTTTTTTTGATTAAAAGAAATTCATTTTGTCTCCCTCCCCTTCCTACTAGCAGAATCCACTGGGGAAAAGATAAAGAAAATCTCTAACAGAAACACAGTCATTTCTAAAATACTTTAGAGCTCACAAACAACATTATCTCATTTGATCCTCATCATAGTCCTGTGAGATAAGTGCTATCACTATCTTTTAGATTTTGTACATTGGCCAGGCAAAGGAAAAAAAGAGAGAGAGTGGAAAATCATCCTAGGTTTAGAACTTTGAAGCTGTTTGAGGAAAATAAAGGTTAAGAAAACCTCATCTAGTCTAGCCTTTTTGTAAAAAAAAAAAAAAAAAAAAAAACCTTCTATAAGTTTGGCATTTATTTTTAGCATAGTCCCCAGGCATTAGAATAGCTGGCATAATATGGTATGCCTATAATTTTTTTTAATGGACTTATATTTAAGCATTACAATGAAGTCTGTCCAAAAATGGAATGGGCTGGTTCCTGAGATAATGAACTCTAAGCCTTAGAAGTGCTGAAACAGGCCATCTCTCTGGGATGTTATAAGAAATTCCTCAATTGGGTGGGAGCCCAGATTAGATAACTAAAAGCCAGACTCAGCCTTATCATCAGAGCTGATTCAGAAAGCCCTACAGCAGACACTGCCAGGGACCATGGCATCAGATCAGTGTGGGGGCCTCAGGGAGACAGAACAAGTCTACAAGAAATTCTGAGGAGGGAGATTCATAGGGTCAGCCTGCAACATTGCCCGTGCTTGTCTTCTGCCCACCTGACCTCCCTAGCTGGAAATCTTCCCTCCTGCTCCTGGCATTCAGCCCAGACTCAATTCCTTAGATTTTAGCACTCCAGAGAAATGAGGATGCTTCTTCACCACATCCAGGGTTTGGATTAGGTTTGCTTACTTTCATATTGATTCAGGAAGCCCTCTAAGTAACTGGCTGTGCTTTAAGATATGTTTGCCATTTTGCAGAAGGGAAACCCCAGGCAGCAGCCAAGCTCTTTTTCACCACCACTTCTCCTTCATAGGGCTTCAGGATTAAGGGAACATTTTTACAGACCTCTGCCTCAAGGGATGCCTCAAAGCCAAGGTCCAGGTGACTTCGGTTGCTTTCCAACTTGTTTGTACTCGTTGTCCATTGAGCCACCCCCTTCTTTTACACTTCTGTGGCTCAAGACATGTCTCCTGAAAATAATTCCTAATTGGACAATGTAATAGGTTTGCCTATTCCTCCACTGCCACCAACAAAACTCTACTTTGTTTTTGTTGTTTTTCAGTCATGTCCAACTCTTCGTGACCTTATCTGGGGTTTTCTTGGCAAAGATACTAGAGTAGTCTGACTTTTCCTTCTCCAAATTATTTTCACAATGAGGAAATGAAGCAAACAGGACTAAATGACTTGTCCAGAATCACACAGTTAATATGTATCTGAGGCCAGATTTGGACTCAGGAAGATGAGTTTTCTTTATTCCAAGCTCAGTGTTCTATCCATTGTACTCCCCAGCTGCCCAAAACCCTAGTTACTAGCGTTGAAAAGGAAAATCTAGAAATTATGATTCTTTGGAAAATTAAAGAGTCCTATAGTGATGCAGAATGGAATAGGAGAGAGAGAGAGAGACAGAGAGAGAGACAGAGAGAGACAGAGAGACAGAGAGAAAGAGAGAGAGAGAGAGAGAGAAAGAGAGAGAGAGAGAGAGAGAGAGAGAGAGAGAGAGAGAGAGAGAGA
>NW_025384675.1:0-2514 GCF_016433145.1 Gracilinanus agilis
GTGTCTGAGGTCAGATTTGAACCCATATCCTTCCAACTCCAGTCCTGACAGACTATCTATTGAGCCACCTAACTTCCCCCTATGATTTTCTTTCTAATCCTATATATTTTATTTTGTGCTTTTAAAACCATATTTCTGAGGTGTCCATAGGCTTCCCCAGTCTGTCAACTGGGGTCCGTGACTTCCCAAAAGGTTAACAGTTCCTACTCTAGATGATCTCTAAGGTTCCTCTAGTTCTAAAACCTGCAATCCTGAAATCTTTGGAAATATAATAATTTTGAGACTTTTTTTCTTTTCACGAGAAAGCCTTTTCCCATTGGCAGCCTACTCATGTGTTAATAGCTAATCATAAATGTCATAGAAGTCAGCTATTATTATTGTTAATGAGCCAATCACTTGGCATTTGTGTGGCCCATACTATGTGCTAGGCACCGTGGGGAATACAAGAGAAAGAGAATTATTTCAAGAATTAATTCTAGGATAATTATATGTGTAATGCTTTAAGATTTTAGAACATTTACTCATAACTCTGTGTGGGTTTTTTTTCTTTTCATCATTCTTTTTGACTAGGATTGTATTTATTTTATTTTATTTTTATTTTTTTTTTAATTTTTAAACCCTTAACTTCTGTGTATTAGTTCCTTGGTGGAAGAGTGGTAAGGGTAGGCAATGGAGGTCAAGTGACTTGCCCAGGGTCACACAGCTGGGAAGTTAGGCTTGTATTTTTATTAGTGTAGGAAGCTTCTGATGAGAAACTTTCTCTACCAAGCTAGATTGGCATTTTCTCTGTAATTTATAGGGAGAAGTTGGGAGGGAATGTGCCCTATAATGCCTCCTACAAGTCACTGTATTATGTACCTTACAAATGTTATCTCCTCTGAAAGGTTTAGAGCTGGTTCCCCAGTAGGCCTTCAGTATGTAATCACTGAATGAATGAATGAATGAATGAATGAATGAATGGGTGGATGGATGGATGGAGCTTTCGATGAATGAATGAATGAAAGAAAGAAACAGGTCTACTCATACACTGTTGTTATAAAACCCCATAATGAAACATCAGCCACTGAATTGTTCTGGTCAGGCCCCGTATCTTCTGGTTTGTCCCAAGTGACATTAAAAATTTGGTCTGGAGTTTGTCTTCTATTTTTTTCCTTAAAATTTTTTTCCCCTAAGGTTATTTCTTTTTCTTTTGGCACATATTTCTTTAAAAAAATTTTTTTATTTTCCGTTTCAAATTCTCTCCTTTCCCCTTTCTATTTTGAGAAAGCAAGAAATACGATACCCATTATACATATGAAGTCATGCAAAACATAGTCTGTCTATATTTTACTGCCTGAATGGGGAACTGTTTCAATAAGGGAACAGTTTAGCTGTTAATTTTAAGACTGTTCCCTGAAGCCCTGTTTACCTTCTCAATTTGGAGCTGTTCCTTGACTTAGAATCAGCAGAGCAGAGCCCAGTAAGAAACAGTGTTTTGTTCCTCATCGGGGTAATAAAATCATCATTTTTAGGTGTGTGTATGTGTGTGGTCATGGAGAATAATGGCGCCCTTCAGTTGATTCAGCTGTTCTCCCTAAGTAAGTGGAAAGAAAATGGCCTCGGAGTCACAAGTCCTGGGTTCCCTGCTTGGCTCTTTTACTTGCTTCCTCTGTGGTCTTGAGCAAGTCAATGAGCCTCTCTGTTTTTCTGTTTCTTCCTCTGAAAAATGAGGCAGGTAGATTATATGGCCCCTAAATGTGCTGTCTAGCTCTGACAGTCTATATTTTAAGACCCCTTCCAGGTGTTACCTTAGCTTCTTTGTATTTTCCTTTTATGCAGGAAAAGCTAGTAGAATAGAGGCAGAAAGCATGTAGCCTTGTTTCTTTGTCCTCCCTGCCCACCCTCTGCTTTCAGGGAATTGTAGACAGTCGTGGAAAGGTAAAATATAATATTAATAATAATGATGATGATGATGATGATGATAACAATAGCTAGCATTTATATAGCACTTTACAAAGTTTACAAATATCTCATTTGATCCAACTATCTTAGAAGGCAGGTGCTATTATTATACCCATTACACAGATAAGGAAACTGAGGCAAACAGGGATTAATTAATTGACTTGCTCAGGGTTACACAGCAAATATCTGAGATCAACTTTAAACTCCTGACACAGTTCACCACTACTTTCCTAACTGATTGATCTCTAAGGACAGCCATTGAGTTATTGCCAGAGGCAGGATTTGAATCCGTGTTTCCTGATTTCAACTGAAATCTCACTATACCTACTATGCATGCCCACAGTCTCTTCCCACAGGACTTTGTAGAATCAGTGTCAGAGCTAGAAGGCATCTTAGAATCCAAATTTAATTCTTTTTGTTTTGTTTTGGACCAGACCTGTGATTTTAGTAGGTGTAGGGAGTCTCAGTGAGACATCTCTTATTCATGAAGATTTCTTTTTCTCTTTCTCTTTCTCTTTCTTTATTTCTATATTTCTTCCTTCTTTCTTTCCTTCTTCCTTCCTTCCTTCCTTC
>NW_025384676.1:0-3024 GCF_016433145.1 Gracilinanus agilis
TACACATACACATATACACATGTATATACCTATTAATAATATACCTATAAAGATCATAAATATTTAATAATTTAATAAATATTTAATCAACACATTATTACTCTAGCTAGAAACAACACCCTGGTCAGCATAAAAAGGAAAAAATAAAAGGAGGCATGATCCTATAATGACTATGGTAATGCTAATGAGGTACTTAATTTACCAATATAATAAATTCAAGACAGTAACACTAGCCAAACCTTTTTCTGAGCACTTTCCTTCTTCTTCTTTTCTTCCTGTTTTTTCTTTTTCTTTTCTTCCATCAAATGTTCCTCTTCTTATGTTTCTTGCTCCTTCTCCCTATTAAAAATTAAGGATAAATTTTAATTCGGAAAGTTAATATATTTTTTTAATAAGTCAGACAACTACAAATTATATTTTGTACAAGCAACTGGAGATGTGACTAAGAAATGAATATTTCTAAAATATAGAATTTTCAAATAGTATTTTCCAAAATGAAAGCCTGCTTACAGTCAATAATAAATAACAGTATCAGGTTGGTGTGCAATTCAATTCATTTTACATGTTATTTCATTTGCTTCTTAAGGACTTAAGAATAAAGAGAAGTTTATTTTGTGTCCATCTCTATCATTGCTTTGGTCCCACAATTTCATTTTTAAATGAGAATCAGAGAGTATTTAAACAAGGGTCAGAATTATGAGGAAAATATGGATTTTGATAATAGTACGTTACTGTTTTAACAAATGATCTAATTAAAACAAACATCTTAATTGCTAGACAGCTGTAGAGAAAAATCACTGCACTATATAATTTTATTATGGCAACAGGATAGGAAAGGAGGCACAAAAGGGGGTCTATTCCAGAGGGTGAATGAGGAAGAAAGTTCCTTAAACTTTGAATTAAAATTCACTTATTATAGGTGTTGGATTTAAAAATCAGTCTGGCAGTCTACTGAACTATTTCTGGCCTGGACAAGCTACCCCCAGCCCCCAAGGTTTCCCAGTACAGTCTTCCTTATCTCCCCCTATCATAAACCTAAAACTGAAGCTATCTTATCTGATGGATATTAACCTTCTTGAGGAATGTTTGTCTATATTTGCCTGCTTAACAATATTTGCCTACTTAATGTATGTTTGCCAAATGCTTCCTGACCCCTGACTCTGAAACCCCCCTCCCCAGATGCTTCCTGACCACCTGTCCCTGACACTACCTTGATAATTATGTATGTACCAACCCCCTTCCCCAAACATTTCTATATAAACTCTTGGCTAAGAATTCCAAGGGGTCCTTCAGGCCCGCCTCTCTGCCTAGCGACCCTAGTTATTATTGCTAGTAAAGAATGAGCCTCTTCTTGAATATTGCATTGTCAGTGTGATTCTTCCTCCGGCCATGATCAAACCTGGGTTAGGTATTAAAATTTGGGTACAACAATAGGCAGACATAAAGTCCCTTAGTCAAAAAGTTCTTCATTTTGTGTGTAACATAATCCCATCTGGTACATTTTGTGATCATTTTTTAGGTCTCCAAGCTAAACTAGGTGGGCCAAAGAAGTATGATTATTATTAGGGACTGGATATATATCTAGTCATTGATTCACCATATGAATCTTGGCTACATCAAGCCTTCCCCAAGGATCAATTTTCTCACTGATTTTGTTTATTGGGAAAACAATTATCTTCCCTGCCTACCTCATAAGATTTTGAGCTTTGGATGTCTGTGGAATAACTGAAAAATATAAAAGGTTACATAACTCTAAAGTAATTACTATTATCTTTATTTCATTTTTTTAAACCAGGTTCAGATAGAGTACTGAGACAAGTATTTAGAATTCAATGAACTATTTCTGCACAATTAGATAAAATAGCTTTTAAAAATGAATAAATAATATGTAAGCTTATCCTTTAGGCTCACTGAGAACAACTTCAATAATAGACATCAAAGATACATATCAATCTTGTTCCCATGGGATATTGATCTTTTCCAGCCAGGTCTCTACATTTTGAAAGCTTTTAATTATCCCTAGTTTGGAGTATATAGTATGCTAATATCTATTAAAAACATTATTCTTAAGTTTTTTTGGTCAGTGTTATATCTGTGTGATTGCAGGCAACAGGTGAGTCTATAATAATGACCCAGTTTCAAACAAGCTTACTGAGTGAGTTCTCCAGGATGCTTTGAGGTCTATTTTGTAGTGTGAAATTTTGCCATCTGCAGTCCACGAAAGAGAGAGCAAACTTCTGGTGTTTAATTCTAGCTGTCGCATAGTATCTTACTGTTTAAACTGTTTATTTGTATACTCTAAAGATATCTATCAATCCTCTTCCTCTTTTTTTCAAGAATACAATTGTCACAGTGGTAAACCATGTGTTTTGTTAATATTATAGAAGTTTTTCTTAGCATACTCTTCAAATTTGCTACAATCCATTTTATATTTCCAAATATGTACACAAGGACTGGTATTGAATATATGTTAATTGCTTTAAGTTGTGATAATGATGATGAAAGGAGAGAACCCAGATATACTTCAGTTCATCATTCCTTTCAGCATAATAAATACCATCACCATCAGATAATACAATTTGTTTAGCTATTCCCAATTGAAGGACACCAATATTTTGCCACTATAAAAAGCATGGCTATAAATATGCTTGTACAAGTATTTTTTCCTTATTATCTCTTTGGGGTAAAAACCCAGCAGTGGTTTTGCTGGATCAAAGGGTATTATTTTAAAGCCCTTTGGGCATAATTCCAAATTGTCTTCCAGAATAGTTGAATCAATTCACAACTCCACCAGCAATGCACTAGTGTCCCAATTTTGCCACATCCTCTCCAACATTTATTATTTTCCTTTACTGTCATATTGGCCAATCTGATAGGTGTGATAGTTTCCAATACTTTGCCAGCACAAAAAAATGCAGCTATAAATATTTTTGTATAAAAATATATTTTTGTATAAGTAGGTCCTTCCCTCCCTCCTTCCCTCTGTTATTTATTTCCTTCCTTCCTTCCTTCCTTCCTTCCTTC
>NW_025384677.1:0-3174 GCF_016433145.1 Gracilinanus agilis
GAGAGAGAGAGAGAGAGAGAGAGAGAGAAAGAGAGGAAGAAAGAAAGAGAGGAAGAAAGAAAGAGAGGAAGGAAGAAAGAAGGAAGGAAAGGGATGGAAGAAGGAAGAGAAAGAAAGAGGAGTGAAGAGAGAAGGGGGAAAGAAGAAAGAAAACAAATCAAAGAAAAAAGAAAGAAAGCATGATATATTCCAATTGTCCTATTACTCCTTCACTGACTATATATCCCCTTTTCTAGATATACATAACCTGGATGATATCTTCAGTACTGTTTCTTGAATGTAAATCATTTTTTTATATTGTAGCCTACTTATCATGTTGACCTTTGGAGGATTTATGAAAAAATATATATGGAAAAGAATCATATGAGTGAGCAGTTTTAAATAGGTTGCAATCTGGTCCAGGAGAGTAAGTACTCACACTAATGAACTCATGGATCCATCAAAACAAATTATTCACATAAACATAGTTTTACCGCATACTTTATTAATAAGAACCCCAAAATGTATGCCCTGCAAATATTGTCATCCTTATCTTAAAGAGAAAACTGAGATTTGGAATGACTAAGTGACTTGCTTCTGGTCACAGAACCAGTGATTGTCTATGCTGAATTTGAACCAAGCTCTTCTTGCTCTGGATAAAGAATTCTTGCCACAAGAGCTTGCAGTTTCCCATCTTCTTATTTTAGTTATATTTATGTACAAGAATCATATAGGAGAGCAGTTGTGGAGGGGTTGCCATACAAAAAGAGAAGCAAAGGGGCTTAGTTGATGGAGAGCATGCCATTGGGTTAAGAAAATGGAAGTTCAAGTGTTGCCTCTCACATATATTGACTGTGACTCTAAGTCAGTGATGGCAAACCTGTTAGATGCTGAATGCCCAATCTGCATCCTCACACTGCATGCGAGCTGCCTCCTTACCCTAGACAAGGGAAAGAGGAAGCACTCCCATTGGGCTGCTGGGCAGAGGAGTGGGTGAAGTAAGGAATGTCCTCAGGCATGGGGAGAGGAGGAGGGGAGCATCCTCTCTGGCATGTGTGCCATAGGTTTGCCAACACAACTCTAGGTAATTCACTCTTAAGACCATAAATTGAAGGGCAGTTGCCAGTCTGCATTGGTAGAAGGAGTTTTCTCACCAAGAATTCCTTAAAACAATGAAGGCACAACCCTATAAAAATGAAGTATATGTCTTTTGCCCTACTAAACTATTCATGCCTCCTGGGCAGGTCCTTATCTTTGCATTTTGAACGGGCCTTCAGACAGTGCATGGCACAGAGGAGAATGCCAAATAAATTTGTTTTGGCCTTCTTTTAAATATTTGAATATTAGCAACATAGGTAAAAACTATCAATGTAGCTAAATTAGATTTATCTTATATTCTCTAGCATTTATACACTTTACAAATTATTTTCCCCTTCATAAACTCATTTAATCCTTTCACTAACACTATGAAATAGAAGCTGAGCAGGTGCTGTTTGAAAGGTAAGGAAAAAGGGCAGAAAGGTAGCCCAGTGGATAGAGCACCAGACCTGGAGTCTACCAAAGACCTGGGTTCAAATCTGGCCTTGGACACTTCCTAGCTGTGTGACCCTGGGCAAGTCACCTAACCCCAAATGCCTACTCTTACCACTTTTCTGTCTTAGAATTGATCCTAAGACAGAAGGTGAGGGCTAAAAAAAAAGTAAGGAGAGAGAGAGATAAGGAAGCTGAGGCCCAGAAAGAAAAGAATGACTTGGAACAAGGTGAATTAGTGGTAGAACTTTAATTGGAGATAATGTGACCTGATTCACTTCTAGCACATTTCACACACTGCTGGTCTGCTGGTCGGTCTCTCGGGTGTCTCTCTCTCTCTCTCTCTCTCTCTCTCTCTCTCACACACACACACACACACACACACACACACACACACACACATGACTTATGGTCCAAATGACAGGTGAATAATAGAGGAAGTACTTTGGTACTGCTCAATACAGTGCTACCCAGGAGTTCCAGCAAACCACCCATAGGGAGCCATTCTTTTTTGCCTCATTCTATATGAGCTCTGTGTGGATCTGCTATTGTGTCTGCTTCCCTACAATTGAGATGAAACCAAGTCCCTTTTCTCATACCGGAGGGAGGGGTAGAAAAATAGCAGTGGCAGATCATAGCAGGTATGAGATCACAGCATTTAGAATGAGAAAGGACCTTAATTATCTAACAATAATAATAAAAATAATAGCTAGAATTTTTATAGCACCTACAATGTGCCAGGCACCTTGTTAAGCATTTTTTTTTTTTTTTTGTATTTTTTTTTTTTTTATTTTAAACCCTTAACTTCTGTGTATTGACTTTTTTTTATAGGTGGAAGATTGGTAAGGGTAGGCAATGGGGGTCAAGTGACTTGCCCAGGGTCACACAGCTGGGAAGTGGCTGAGGCCGGATTTGAACCTAGGACCTCCCGTCTCTAGGCCTGGCTCTCAATCCACTGAGCTACCCAGCTGCCCCTGTTAAGCATTTTTACAAATATTTTTTCATTTGATCTTCACAACAACTCTGGGAGATAGGTGCTATTATTTTCCTCATTTTCTCAATAGAAAAAAAAGAGGCAAACCAAGTTAAGTAACTTGCCTACCGTCACAGAGTTAGCCATTATCCTAGGTCAGATTTGTGCTCAGGTCTTCCTAACTTCTGACTCAGAGCTCTATCCACTAGGTTACCCCAATGCCCGCCATGCCACCTAGCTGCCATTTTATAGATGAGGAAACTGAGGCCCCTTCATGTGTTCTGCCAAGTCTAGTGGACTTGGTCCCTTTTGATTCCCTGCCCTAGGTATAACCCTGACATAGCTCTAAGGAGGACAAGGATCTTTGTTGTGGTGTCAGGAATTCCCAAAAGAAATGGACAGTTCTTGCTTCCATTGTTTCTGGGGTTACTGGAACATTTGTACAACTGACTATGGGTTGTTGGGGACTTGATAGGAGTTGGTGACACAAATATAAATTGGTATAATTATTTATCTATGTAAAAAAACTTATTTGGGGAGGAAGGTGTGGATGGGGACATATTTGCCTGTACCCTGAAGTGAGGAACGGCCATTGAAATTAATTATAGTATAAAGATATAATAAATTAAATTTATTATTTATTTATAATTTTATTATATTATAATAAAATTATATATATATAATAAACTAGG